>NC_045543.1:7004624-7136580 GCF_009769535.1 Thamnophis elegans | reverse complement strand
ATTTAATTTATTTGCTGGCATGCCAATTCAGTCACAAAAATTATTTATAGTGATTCATTTCTCGTAAACCAAAGAAGATGAAGAAAACAGCGCTTAAGTGTTAAGCACAGGAAATCGGGAAGCAAGGTGGTTGAAATGAATCCAGTTGTATTGCATGCTAACATTCTCTACAAAAATCTGAGCTACTAATGGCCAAAGCAAATTGGCGGTAGATAAGAGTCAATGGAATTCAAGGTGGGCTGGACTTAAATCTCTTGTGGGCATGAAGGGACTCCAGACTGATGACATGTTTGACCCCTTCCTTTGACCCAACCTGGCCATCTCTTATATCAAGGTTGGTTAATAGGAAGAAATCACTCAGTCTGAACAGCTATATGCAAAGGCCAGCCCTTATCATTCCTATTCATGTTATGTCTATTGGAACTCATTCTGGAAAAATTCCTCAATATATAAAATTGTACGGTGAAATATTTACATTTAGATATTTCACAGACGTTACTCACTGGACCACTTCGTCACTTCTGTTATCAACTGCTCTGCTGTGTTCACAAAGGCTATCGCCATGGGCTGACTCTGCTTTGCAGACAAAATTTGAAGATCGCTGGTATATTTATTTCTTTATGAAGTGAAATAGTTCAATCTGGGAACATACTTTCTAATGTACATTAGCAGCATTTAAGCCAAATATCTAATACATCCAGAGCCTATTCATTTTACTCATACTTTTTTTTTTACACGATGCCTCTCATCTTGAATCTATTAGCAGCTGTTAGCAGTTTAATATCCAACTTTAGCAGCTAAAGAGTTTGGGAGAGTTTTCAAGAAAAATACAGACATGTGGGGGGAAAATATCCACCAATTTTATCTAAATCTTAGCTAAATCGGGATTTAGGAGGAGAAGATAATTCAGAGATTGCTCACAAAATGGTTGCGTTTAGAGTCAAGGGATATTATTGCAGAGATTCTGTACTTGGTTTTTGATCAGTAGGCATCTTCCTGGCTTTCTATTTTTCTGTAAATCCATGGTGGTCGTTTTTCATTTGACCAATCGTGGTGAGATCATAGGTTGCGTGAAGAAGAACTGCCTGGATTATCTAGGTTTTAGGTTTTAGGTTTTAGGTTTTATTTGACTTGTATGCTGCCCTATTCCCGAAAGACTCAGGGCGGCTAACAATCAGAAGGGGAGGGGGTACAAAAATAAAAATAGAACACAGAAATTTAAAATACAACAACTGTCATAACCTCGAAGGGGGCTGGATAGTTCAACAGCCCCAGGCCTGCCGGAACAGCCAGGTCTTAGTAGCCTAGGGCCTGTCTGGTCTTCCTTTGCCCAGGGTCTAGGGTGTTCACGTTTACCGTCCCAACATTTGATCTAAAATCTCCTCCTAGGAATGTTTTTTGATTTTTATCTATCACATAGTTCTGTCTGTTGTTTAAGGTAGATCTCTCTTTCATTTTTCATGAAGAACAGCACTCATGTAAGCATGAAGGCATAGGAATAGTCTCTTGATAATGTGTTGTGACCTTGGCTGTGGTCCTCAGCCAATAGTAAGTAAAGGTTTAACCCTGTCTCCACCAAAATATGTTTCTAATCTGTTTATCTTGCCTGCTTCTCTGGGCACTTCTAGAATAAAGGATATAGTTGCCATGTGATCTGTTTGTTTATTTTATTTATTTCCTGCTTTCTTTCTCTCTTTCTCTCTTTCTCTCTTTCTCTCTTTCTCTCTTTCTCTCTTTCTCTCGTTCTCTCTTTCTCTCGTTCTCTCTTTCTCTCTTTCTCTCTTTCTCTCTTTCTCTTTCTCTCTTTCTCTCTTTCTTTCCTCCTTCCATCTTTCTTTTTCTTTTCTTTCTTTCCTCTCTCCCTCCCTCCCCTTCCTTCCTTCCTTCCTTCCTTCCTTCCTTCCTTCCTTCCCTTCTCCTTCCTCCCTTCCACCCTCTCTTTCTCTCTTTTATTAAATTTTTATGCTGCAGATCTCACCTATAAGGTGATTCTGGGCAACTTTATAAACAGGGTGTCAAGGGTGGGAAAAAAACATACGCTACTTCTTCCACCTCTTATTTTTCCCACAACATCAACCCTGTGTGATGAGTTGGGCAGAGAGAGAGGTTGACTGGTCCAGCTGGCTTTCATGCCTGAGGAGGGATTAGAACTCAGAATCTGCTGGCTTCTAGCCTAGGGCCTTAACCACTAAACCAAACTGGCTCTCTTGGGTGATATATATATTCAGCTTAATTCCCCCCTGCTCCCATTTGCTGCTCTGAATTGCCTGCATTGGCTAGAGCAGTGATGGCAAACCTATGGCACGCATGCCACAGGTAGCATACGGAGCCATTTGTCGGGGACGCAAGGCACTGCCCTGTCAGCTGCCAGCGGGCATGCGCGTGCTGGCCAGCTGAGTTCACCTTTTTTTAAAGCCATTTTCATCCTCCCCAGGCTCCAGAGGCTTTACAGGAGCTTGGGGAAGGCAAAAAGAGCCTCCTCGCCACCCTGGAGGCCCTCCAGAAGCTTCACGAGCTTTCCTAAAGCCTCCAGGGCACAAAAAATCGGTCCTACGGGCAAACTGGAAGTTTGGGAACAGACTTCTGGTTTGCTCGGAGGGTCATTTTGACTGCTCCGGAGGATTCAGGGAAGCCTCCTGTAGGTCTCTAAAGCCTCCGGAGAGCTTCCGGAGGTGGGGGAGACTGTTTTCGCCCTACCCAGGCTCCTATATAAAGCCTCCGGAGCCTGGGAAGGGTGAAAAAAGCATGCAAAAAATAGGGGGAAGCGCCTGTAATGCGTGCATGTGCACTAGGGGGTCGTGCATGCATTATGGTGCGGCACGCCTGCACACTGACCCTCCCTGCGTTCCCTACTTATGGCATGCAAGCCAAAAAAAGATTCGCCATCATTGGGCTAGTGTCTAGACCAGAGGTGACTTGCTACTGTTCACACTGGTTCGGGCAACCAGTAATGGAAATTGTGACTGAGTTGCCAAACTGGTAGGGACAGCAGCTCGCCATGCCCCCAAACCAGTTTCCCCGGTCACCGCAACATTTGGGGGGGGGGGGGGCATTTTTAATCTTCTGCACATGTGCAGACCTATTTATAGGCAACTGCAGATGCTCGCAGAGCACACGTCAGATACACGTGCAAATCGTGCATGCACCGAACCAGCAATAACATCGGCAGCAACCCATCCCTGGTCTAGACGCATGAAGATTGCAGGCTCATAATTCTTGATTCCCACAAAGTTTGAGGAACTGGACGCCAGAGCTTATTTTAATGCAGAAGTTTTCTGCCTGCCTCATCTCTTTTTTCTCTCCACTTGTGGGAATCCTCTCCTCTCCGGTCTTATATCAATCACCAGTACATCTGCCTATGAGAGACTCGATTGTATTAAACAGGGGGAGTGTTGAAATTGAACTTTTATTGTCTCTGAGTTTATAGAGCTTCTCGCTTTTAGAGGGATACATTCATCTTCAGGGCAGTTTTATATGTATCTTAAAGGAATTATGAAGCCAAGAAGAAACGGAGAGATTGCAACTTGTCACATTACACAACAGAACTCATTTATTTCTCTTTGCTATCTGATGCTCAGTTTTTCAGAGCACACTACATTTCACTCCTGTTTCCAGAACTCAGAGGGCAATTTCAGAACAAAACTGTTATCAGTTTCGCTCTTTTTTTTTTTTTTTTTTGGAGACCTATCAATGATTGTGATCTGTGTTCACTAAAGAACGAGGCCTTGAACAGTAAGCTATCTATTGTATAATGCTGATGACATCATATAACAGCCATATGAGTCGGTGATTGTCAACCCCTGATCCGCAGATCCCTGGGGACGGGAAGGGGGGGCACAATGTCATCATGGGGTCTGCAAAGGCTTGAAGATATGCTGTGCTTTAGATCTTGAGTTACCTCTTGGGGGTCCATGGCCACAAAAGGTATTTAAACAGGGTCCGTCGTGAAAAAAAGCTTGGGTACAACTGAATAAAAGTCATAATATGACAATGCAGAGTTAGAATTACTACAGCTACCAGCAGTAATGGAAAGTGTTCTTCATTGCTTAACAAAGAACAAATATACTTCTTGGTTCCATCCCTCCATTACAACCCCAATGTAATGGTGAAATTCAATTTTTTTCAGCTGATAACTGTTGGATGGTGCTGGGCCCCATCTCCCCCTCCTACACAGAGCCCTCATCGGAGCCTTCCCCAGACTCAGGACTGGCCCATGTTCCTTCACAACCTCCTCACTGTCTGAATCTGCCACCAGCTCTGCTGGCGGGCCACAACAATTCTGCATGTTTCAGATCATTTATGTCCAACAGGGATGTTACAAAAAAAAGGAGAGTGACAAATAAACCATGGTGCACATTAAAAAAAAAAAACACCCATATTATGCTCTCCCCTACCTAGGGAGAGATGCTTTATCATCTTTAAATACCCCATCTCTCTCTATAGAGCTTAGGGGCAATATAGATCCTGTTATCGCGTGTTATTCTCAATCAATCCTGTTAGGTTGTGACTCGGTCAGGATGTGCTAACGCTTGTAAGCACAATCTGGTTCCAAAGCCCAGCATAATACATCGAGTGGCTCTCTTAAGTAAGTGAAACATACCCTGATAGAAATGGTGTAACATCAAGCACCCCCGGTTCTAAAAAGGACACAGAGCTGAACAAATGGATTAACAAGCACAAGAGGGAGAAAAAATTGTCATTTTGCCTAGAGAGGTGTTTATCCATGGTCACAAGAGACCCGAGACAAAGGTAGCACCGAGCAAATGTTCATTTGTTGTAAGCATTTCTTTAACATATACAGTGATAACACAGAGGGAAATCTATCACCGAACATTCTACCAAGGGGGCACAGTTTGTGTTAGGTAAACGTGTATGTATGTACGTTAATTATAACGTAGCTCCAGGCAGAGTACCCTTAAATGAGGTGTCTCTATCAATCTTGTATCTCTCTCTTAGCTACTGCTAAGGCTGTTCTACTCCCATAATTGCTGAAACCATTTGCAAAGAGCAAAGAAATGCAGGCTGAGTGCCAAAGAATTGAGACCTTTGAACTATGGTGCTGGAGAAGATTCCTGCAAGTCTCTTGGACTGCAAGGTGATCAAACCGATCAGTCCCAGAGGAGATCAACCCTGATTGCTCTTTAGAAGGCCAGATCCTGAAGAGGAAACTCAAATACTTTGGCCACCTAATGAGAAGAAAGGACTCACTGGAGAAGAGTTTCTAATGCTGGGAATGATTGAGGGCAAAAGAAGAACAGGACGACAGAGAATGAGGTGACTGGATGGAGTCACAGAAGCAGTCAGCATGAGCTTAAATGGACTCCAGAGGATGGTAGAGGACAGGAAGGCCTGGAGGAATGTTGTCCATGGGGTTACAATGGGTCAGACATGACTTCGCAACTAACAACAACAAACTAGGAATAAGTTCCTGGCCCATGTTTCCAGGAGCTGGAAATTCAGCTGAGAAATAAATGCAGTTTCATAGGACATTAGCGTATTTTGTAATGAATTCAGCAAACACTCCCCAAAATGTAGCTGTTTATGTGTACTTTTAGGAATGGTTAACAAGATTATTTAAGAATGTTTTCTTCTTGGAAATCTCTGTGGTACTATATAGTATATTTAGATATCGCAATATATTTAGACATGTCACTATATCAAACTTCCAATCTAGTGCAGCAGCATTAAGCTTACTATCTAAACTAGAAGTCGGAAACCTAAAGAGGATACTGTAAAACATTGGTGGCAATCTCCCTAAAACTTAGAATGGGATAAAAAATCTTCAGAAAACACTCCAGATATTGTGAAATGATCCCTCCTATTATGCAAACAAAACAGGACTAGCCTACAAGAATTTGGCAGCAGATTTGGTGGAGCATTTCCAAAAGGAAATCCTTAAGAAATCACTCTTTTCGCAACTTTGGCAACTTTAAGATGGTGGACTTCATTCTCTCAGAATTCCCAGGTCAGTTGACTAGGGAATTCTTGGAGTTGAAGCCCTTCCATCTTAAAGCCAAAGTTTAAGCCAAGGTTGAAGAAGATGATATGATAGTGCAAGAGAAGAAGAAGAAAAAAAACAAGTAGGGAGAACTTGTGATCAAACATTGCTTTTGTATGTCTGCATTCTTGTCTCATAACATCAAATATTAATGTGGAGCACATGCAAATTCAGTAGAGGCCGGGACAACGACTAGCCCCACATCAGTTTATTAATAACATTTAAAAATCTATTGGACTCATTTAAATAACCGCAGCTAGACTGTTGGTGGTGCAATACTGGAAGAAGGAAGATTTGCCTACTATTCAAGAATGGACACTGAAAGTAACAAACCTAGCTGAGATGGCTAAAATAGCTGCATATCTCAAGGACCACTCAATGAGAGATATAAACTGGAGTGGAGAAGATGGATTGACTATACTCAAAATAATATGGGACTAAGAAATTCCAGATAGTTTATGACTAAAGAAACTAGGAATGATAGAAGTTGTTTAGAGCAAGTCTAGCAAGGAGGAGTTAAAGCTCAAAGGAAGGATGATATTAACTTTTTTAAAAAGTTTATTTTAGAATGTTTTGTTAAAGATTTATACCCTGTATTGGTTCTGGGAAGTCGGGGGGGGGAGGTTGGGGGGGAGGGGGGAGGGAAGTAAATATCTGTAAAAGTTGGTATCCTTCTGCGACGACTGCGGGAGGTGGGAGTGGGAGGCACCGTGTTGCGGTGGTTCTCCTCCTACCTCTCGGACAGGTCGCAGTCGGTTTTGGTGGGGGGGCAGAGATCGTCCCCTAGGCCCCTAACATATGGGGTGCCTCAGGGCTCGGTCTTATCCCCCCTACTATTCAACATCTACATGAAACCGCTGGGAGAGATCATCCGTAGGCACGGGATCAGATACCATCAATATGCGGACGATACCCAGTTGTATCTGTCCGCCCCGTGCCAACTCAATGAAGCGGCAGACGTGATGAACCGAGGCCTTGAAGCCGTTATGGACTGGATGAGGGTTAACAAGGCTTGTGCTCAACCCAGAAAGACCGAGTGGCTGTTGTGTTTTCCTCCCAAAGATTCGACAAACATTCCATCACTCAGGCTGGGGGGTCAAATTTTACACCCTCAGAGAGGGTTCGCAACTTGGGAGTCCTCCTGGATCCACAGCTATCGTTTGATCACCACTTGACGGCTGTGACCAGGGGGGCATTCGCCAGGTTCGCCTGGTGCGCCAGTTGCGACCCTACCTGAATCGGGAGGCACTCACACAGTCCACTCGGGGCCCTTGTGACCTCTAGGCTGGAATACTGCAATGTGCTCTACATGGGGCTGCCCTTGAGGAGCATCCGGGACTTCAGCTAGTACAGAACGCGGGCCGCGCGAGTGATTGTGGGTGCACCTCGGTTCACCCACATAACACCCTATCCTCCGCGAGCTGCGTTGGCTACCTGTTGATCTCCGGATGCGCTTCAAGGTGCTATTAGTCACCCATAAAGCCCTGCATGGTAGTGGATCCGGATACTTGAGAGACCGCCTTCTGCCAATTACCTCCCTGCGACCAATTAGATCTCACATGGTTGGGCCTCCTCCGTATTCCATCGGCCAGCCAGTGCCGGCTGGCAACCACAAGGAGGAGGCCTTCTCAGTAGTAGCCCCGACCCTTTGGAACGAACTCCCCGTGGAGATTCGTACCCTCGCCACCGTCCAGGCCTTCCGCACAGCCCTTAAGAACTGGCTAGCCCGTCAGCCTGGGGACAAGGATAGCCGCCCCTCCGAATGATGAATGTATGTTGCTTATTACTTTATTATATGTGTCTTTGTCATTGTTTGTATTCCCCCTCCCTGATTTTATGTGAGCCGCCCTGAGTCCCCTCAGGGAAAAGGGCGGCCTACAAATATTAATAAAATCTCTAAAAAAAAAAAATCTCTAAAAAATCAGTTTATTAATAACATTTAAAAATCTATTGGACTCATTTAATAACCGCAGCTAGACTGTTGGTGGTGCAATACTGGAAGAAGGAAGATTTGCCTACTATTCAAGAATGGACACTGAAAGTAACAAACCTAGCTGAGATGGCTAAAATAGCTGCATATCTCAAGGACCACTCAAATGAGAGATATAAACTGGAGTGGAGAAGATGGATTGACTATACTCAAAATAAATATGGACTAAGAAATTCCAGATAGTTTATGACTAAAGAAACTAGGAATGATATAAGTTGTTTAGAGCAAGTCTAGCAAGGAGGAGTTAAAGCTCAAAGGAAGGATGATATTAACTTTTTTAAAAAAGTTTATTTTAGAATGTTTTTGTTAAAGATTTATACCCTGTATTGGTTCTGGGAAGTCGGGGGGGGGGGAGGTTGGGGGGAGGGGGGAGGGAAGTAAATATCTGTAAAAGTTTTTTTTCTGAAAATTTTCATTAAAAAAAAATCTATTGGACTAAACCAACAAAATTCTATAGCAGGCACTGAAGCTAGAAAGCTAGAAAGAGCCGAGGTGGCTCAGTGGTTAAATGCAGCACTGCAGACTACTTCAGCTGACTGCAGTTCTGCAGTTTGGCTGTTCAAATCTCACCGGCTCAGGGTTGACTCAGCCTTCCATCCTTCCGAGGTGGGTAAAATGAGGACCCGGATTGTTGTTGGGAGCAAAATGCTGACTCTGTAAACCGCTTAGAGAGGGCTGAAAGCCTTATGAAGCGGTATATAAGTCTAACTGCTATTGCTATTGCTATAGAAGTGATAGTCCAAACCAACGGAAATCAAATGGACATGATCAGCTAATGAAACTAAATAAGGAAAGGAGTAACTGATATTCTGTACCATTAGAATTTTTTTTTAAAAGTTTTCATGATCCTTGTAGCTCTAAATTTATCTAGCCAGCTAGCTGCATGCTGCCTCAATCACAAAAGTAACTCAGAAATTTCATACTAAACAGGGATATCAGGGACATGGTGGCTCAGTGGCTAAGACACTGAGCTTGTCAATCAGAATGGTCAGCAGTTTGAATCCCTAGTGCTGTGTAACTGAGTGAGCTCCTGTTACTTGTTCCAGCTTCTGCCAATCTAGCAGTTCAAAAGCACGTAAAAATGCAAGTAGAAAAATAGGGACCACCTTTGATGGGAAGGAATAGTGTTCTATGCACTTTTGGCATTTAGTCATGCTGGCCACATGACCACGGAGATATCTTTGGACAGCGCTGGCTCTTTGGCTTTGAAAGGGAGATGAGCAACGCCCCCTTGAGTTGAGAACGACTAGCACATATGTTTGAGGGGAACCTTACCTTAAAACAGGGATTCTTTGTGCATCTCCACTTGAGTCCTATCTTACATTTACAACAAGAAGCCCTGCTTATCTCTTCAATGTGTTGACGGTTTTATGCCTGTTTATCAGCATAATTTACTACACTGGATTAACAATGGAAGAAACTGAAAAGTGTCCAATGCACTCCATCTTTGGACACACACTACGAAAAATGTTCTCATCCACTGAGAATGGATAACGTCTGTATTATGCGGGGAACCTAAAACCACACACTATTCCTGAACAGCAGCATATAAACACCCTTTTGGTTCTCAAAATTCTCCTGCACAAAAAACTCTACTATTTCACTACAGAGAAAATGAACTACTCCATTGTGAGGTGTTGCCTAATGAAGCGGTCAACAACTGCTACTCTAACCAGAGAAGGTGACTCAGCTGCATTTCACTGGTGGTTTAAAAGTCTGGGGTGGCTGAGTAGGACTTACGTTTAGATTATATATATATATATATATATATATATATATATATATATATATATATATATATGTATGTATGTATGTATGTATGTATGTATGTATGTATGTATGTATGTATATGTTCTGCCCCCCTCCTCCATGCAGTAAAGAATGCCGAGACAAGCTTAACTGGAATGTACTTTAATAGCAAGAAACCAAAACCTCGGTGGCTGAAAGCCAAGCAGAACAAACAGATAAGGACCTTGGCAGCAACTCAGACAAGCCTTGGCAGCAATCCAGGCTGCCAAGCTAGTTACAGAAGTTCTCCAACTTTTAGTCAATGTGTTGACTTCTGCAAGGGGGACATGTGCACAAGCAGTCTTTTTATAGTCTGGAGAGGAGCCTAATGACCACCAGCTGAGTGCAATTATCTCCTGTAATTGTGGTACTGTTCCTGATGCCTATTAGCTCTTCGGTGCCGGGCATCCAGAAACAACTCACTACTGGCTTCCGGCTCACTCTCCCTTGCCTCCTCCCCACTGGTCCAAGGCTTAGGCACCTCCTGGTGGCCAACCAGCCTCTTTGTGCCCTGCTCGGAGTTGGAACCCTGTCCAGGGTCCTCCACATCCTCCAGAGCCAACTCATACGGCCCCTCGCTGTCGGAGTCTGGTGGCAGCTCCAACGGCTCCTGCTGGGTCACAACATACATACATACATACATACATACATACATACATACATACATACATATCAGTAACATGTGCAGTAGCAGCATAGAGCATGGTTGTGTTCAGGGTATGCAAAACCTGGATAGCACTACAAAACTGGTGTTTTTTTTAAAAAAATATGGACTTTGAATTGTTTTAGGTTTTGTTTTGAAAATCCCTATCACCTTTTTCATGATGTACAAAACTCAGGTTGCTAGGACCAAACGGCACAAAATTGGTGCAATAATTTGGCATACAGTTTGGATTGGCGGGGGGGATGGGATTTTAGAATAATATATAGTTTTAATTCTTTTCTTTAATAGTCATGTTATTTAGGCACTCCTGCCTTGTTCAAGATCCCCGGTGTATCAAAGAAGCAGTTCTCATTCAGTGAAAATATTTTCGCTTATCCCCTAGAACAGGGGTGTCAAATTCAAGACCCGCGGGCCAGAACCAGCTTGTGGGGCTGTCCCGATCTACCCATGTCACTTCAGCCCGGTCTACCCATTGCGAAGAGGCAATATCGGGCCAGCGTGGCTTTGGCCCAGTCTATCCAATGCAAAGAGGAAACATCCCAGCAGTTTGGGGAGTGGCCTCAAACTGGCCACACCCACCCAGTCAGCCTCCACCACTCCCGCCCCCCCCCCCCCCGAGGTTAACCACACCCCTGCTATAGAGCATTTTTCTGCTTCTCCCTTTCTTTTCCCAGAATTTGGGGAAAACCAAAAAGAAGTGAGTTGAATTCCAAGCCAGCTGCTGACTCTATCCTTCCTTCTGCAGTGGGTCCTTCACCTTCCCGAAAAGGTTTCTTGTTAAAATGGGTGTGCTTGACTCAGGGGAGGCTAAGTAAAAGAAAAGGGTTTTTCCATCAAACGGAGGGAGGCAGCTTACAAAAAACGTGCATAAGAAATCAGTATCTGTGAGCAGGAATCTCAGTGGAGGAAATTCCTCTGTGCCCAATCGTTGACTTTCACCATTCATTTTCTTCAAAGAGGGGAAAAGCTAATGCTCATTCAAGCAGGATTTCTTTTCAGAAGTTGGAGGGCTGCTGAAGGTTGTTGCACATAGAAATCAAACAGTGTTTTTTTTTTTCAATTCAAATTTTGAGTTGTGAAAAGATAAGGGATTAGAGGAAGGTAATAGAGTCAGGAAAGAATTCCACACATTTTTATAGAAGATACTTTCATCCTTAAAAATAAAAGTAAAATACTAATATTCAGCAAAATAATAATAATAGGTGCAGGTTAATCTTTATATCGATAAAAATCTAGTTTTCATTGCAAAATCCTAATTTTAAAGAATCGTTTAATAATTAATTAACTGCATAAAGTTTACTTCTTTTTGCTACCTATTCCTCTTTGGAGGATTATAATTTTGGCATTTGGATATGATTTAAGAGTTTGGTTTTCTTTCCCTTGGATGAGAAAATATGCAACTATACAGAAAATTTAATGATCCTTCTATGCAGCTAATTCTTACAATGTCAACATTTCAGAATATTTAAAAGATTATACTGATTTTTTCCAATTAGTTTATAAATATTTAATGAAAGTTCACAGTTGGATAAAGTGTGTGTGTATGTGTGTGTGTGTGAGAGAGAGAGAGAGAGAGTGAGTGAGTGAGAGTGAGAGTGAGTGAGTGAGTGAGAGAGAGAGAGAGAGAGAGAGAGAGAGAGAGAGAGAGAGAGAGAGAGAGAGAATACATATCAGAGAACATGGAAACCATTTACTTGGGGAAATTGAAAAGGCTTGTTGCATTAGTAAGAGATTGTAGACAGAGATTAAAAAAGATGAGAAAAATCTCTTCATTTATGTATATAGCAATGCTGCATTTGGAGTACTGCTTTGCCTGGACAGAACTAAATCTGCCTAGAAATGGATTATAAAATGTTTACGGTAGGTGACTTCCCCATTGAAAGTTAAACATTTGAAAAAGAAGCCTAGAAATCTTAAAGAAACTTTGCAGTTTGTGTATAATCAATTCCACGGTATTTAATAAATGTGCAGTATTTCTCAAATTCTTGTCATACAGCATTCATTCCCCCCCTCCTGCCCTCTTCCCCCACTTTTTTTCTGTGTGAATTGAACAAAAATGATTATGGTGATTGTAAAACAATGGCTGGTCTCTTATACTTCTATAGGGGGGAAAGAATTGAATGGGTGTAACTTTTGCTGACAAAATCCTTGTGCTAACTTCCTAAAACCCTCCTTGCTAACTTTTTGTGTTGAAAGTTTGGTCCCAATTGTGTTTATAAATTGAAGACTACCTGTGCAGGGAAGGGGTCTTGGAAGTGAAAGAAAAGTTGTACTGATGATTTGAGGTGGCTCATAGCACACACAATGTAATTCAGCCTTTTAAAATACCTTTTTCACCACCAAGACAAATTTAGCAGTGTTGGCTTTCCAAACTGTATCTGGTGAGACTAGCTTGTTAACAATTCCTCTTTAACCCATTTCTCACAGTAAGCTTTAATCCATAAGGTCTTGCATATGGACTAACTTGCTTAGCGCAGAACAACTGAGAATATCATGAATCTTCAAGCTCTCTTGAGAGTAGGCTACACACCTGTACTCCACTCTGTAGCTCCATTCAGTTCTGTCCCGGTCCAAGGGTGGGTTTCGGCCAGTGGTGGGTTCCATATCCCGTCACAACCAGTACGCTGCGATGGGGCTGGGTGTCCACCATGTGCACACGCACTGTGCATGTATGTGCACCCACCGCCCGTGATGCCCCAGCTGCTCGGTGCAGCATCGTGCAGGCGCCGTACGCTGCGTGCGCATGCGCAAATGGTCTGGCTGGGTCAAACACAGCTCAGGAACATGGGCAGGTGGGCCCTCCAAAGCACCGTACTAGAAAGGTGCCTCCTGCTCCCAGGGAGCAGCAGGCACCGGTATGTCCATACCAGGTCGTACCGCCTGCAAACCACCACCTGGTTCCAGCAGTCACTACTGGCGGTATGGTCATGGGCGCATCGCATGATTGATGTGGGTTGTGTGCACATGCACAGTGCAATAAAAATTGTTCTGCACATGCGCAGAAGCAAAAAAACCCAAGATGGCGGCGCCTATGGTGCTGCCCAGAGAACCAAATTGGGGGCATGGCAGGCCTGCATTGCTGCCGGTTCCAGTGACCCAGGCTGCCAAACCACTACCAGTTTGGCTGAACCAGTCTGAACTGGTAGGAACCCACCACTGCCCCAGTTCTTTAAAATGATTTCAGGATGGCACATAGGCAGGGCCAGATTTTCCTATAGGCTAACTAGGCTTCAGCCTAGGGCCTCAAGATCAAGAGGGGCCTACATTCAAATTGTTAGCAAAATTAAAATTACACTATTCTAAAAACAGTGAACACTAAAACACTGAACCGAAAATAAGGAGAAATTTTACGCATATGACTAATAAACAAACATAAAAATGTATTGGTTAAGATCGTTCCAGCGCCGCAGCAGTTGGGGAGCCCGCCCACGTTCCCGGCACCGGCGGTCGGGCGAGAGGCGTGGCCACTCCCAGTAGCCACCCCGTCGACACGGAGCCCACCAGCGGCCAGGCAGGTGAGGGCAAGGGGGCCGAGCCAGGCAGCTGAGCGCAGCAGGGGAGGCGGCTGGCCTCGCTGCCTTTGCTGCAGAGCAGAGCCGCCCTCTGTTGGGAGGCCAGCTATATATATTGATATATATTGATATATATCACAGTAATGATGTATTTTATTGTCTCTCGTGTAATTTACAAACTTAAAAATGGGAGGTGAAAGGGCCTCATAAGTGGAATAGCCTAGGGCCTATTCTTTTCATCTAAATCTGGCCCTGCACATTGGCAATGCCAGAGGAGAAGCAGTCCTGAGAATTGCGGAGACACAGTTGGGCAGAAGTGAGTTTTTTTAGCATACAAGCATTTTTGTGAGCCTTTCAGCATACAAGCATTCTTAATTAAACAAAGGTCGCGTTGTTTAATCCAGAGAATGGAAATAAAGTTGGCTTTCGGTATCCTGAGTTTTGGAACTGAATGAAAAATACGGGAATTTGCTGGGGAGTTTTAAGTAACAGGAAATATACTGTTCTCAAGAGTTCGTAAATCCATGGGTTCAAAAGATTAGGACCTCATCAAGGGAAAGCATTTGTGACTCATTTCTTTCTGTGAATTGCCCAAATGTTTGACGGTGGCATAAAGACAGCCTAAAAAATCACAGAGGGCAGAGAAGAAAAAAGGACATAAAAAATAGCCAAAAATAAAGAGAGAAATAAAGGGAGATGGGAAAGAGAAACTTGGGGGAGAGATACTCAAAAAAATCCACCAAAAAGTGAGAGGGAAAATATAGAAGAAAAGACAAACAAAAAGAAGAAAAACAGAAAAGAAAATTTAGAAATAGGAGAATAGTGGAATGATATGATTCAGTAGAAAGAGAGATTGTTAACAAGGTAAAATATGTTTTAAATAGAATGCGTGGGAATTATATTAAGAACCTTAAAGCAGATAAATAATTATGTTATGTTGATTATATAAAACTTGAAATTCGAAACTTGGAGATTCATATTGTTAATGGAAAATAGATGGAAAAGAAATAATAAATTGTTCATTTTTAAAGAGAAAGGGGGAAAAAACCCACAGAAAGCTTGTGAGAGAGCAGAAAGCAAAGACACTGAAGCATTCTGTAAAATCAAATTGTAACGTATTTGATTCCCTTCCTCAGCTGCCATAAGATTTTAACAAAAGCATGCAACATTTCAAATCCAGGCAAAATTCTACAGGAGCATCCGTGTTTCAGATTCACATAACTTCACTTCAAGGCTGATCTAAAGAAGGACAAATGCCTTTTGCAGGTAGCGTATTTGTCAGGTCAAAGAGTCATTGGCTAAAGATTAACAGGACCACCACAGCTGGATTGTGAATCCTGCAGATCTCATCTAAAGCTGACTATCCCTTGCTTCCTCCAAAGTATTCAGTTTACAGTGAAATAGGGTTCCACCACAAAATCGCGGAGGACAAAATCGTGCTCGACGAAAGCGCGCATTTGACGTCATCACAGCGCGATGTAAAAATGTAAAAATAAAGCGAAAACCTTACCCTAACCCCCCGAAACCTAACCCTAAACCTAACCCTAAACCTAACCCTAAACCTAACCCTTAACCTAACCCTAAATGTAACCCTAAACCTAACCGTTAACGTAACGCTAAACCTAACGCTAACCCTTAACCTAACGCTAAACGTAAACCTAACGCTCTAAACCTAACCCTAAACCTTAACCTAACCCTAACCCTAAACCTAACCCTTACCTTTATGTGAATCGGCTTGCTTTAATTTTAATTTATTTTAATTTTAATTTTTTTCATCGCGCTGTGATGACGTCACATGCGCGCTTTCGTCAAGCGCGATTTTGTCCTCCGCGGTTTTGACGGGTCACGGTGAAATAGACCTTATCCTACAGAACAAAAACGAAACCCCAGTTAATTATGAAAGGCTTTCAGTTGCCCATCCACCCACCCATCATACAAGGTGGCTTGCAATCCATTGCTGATCCAGTGTAAATTCCTGAAATGATGTCATTCTCAGAAAATTACATTTGCATTTTCTTCATTTTCATTTCATTTTCATTTCATTTTCATTTCATTTTCATTTCATTTTCATTCATTTTCATTTCATTTTCATTTCATTTTCATTTCATTTTCATTTCATTTATTATATTTATATGCCGCCCTTTTCCCCCAAAGGGGACTCAGGGCGGCTAACAAATCAAATCAGGGAAGGGGGGGGTACAGACAAAAAATAAAAAAAATAAAAACGATACATAACAATACATAATTTAAAAACACACAACAGTCATACCATTCAAGACGGGGGCAACAGCTCTTTAGCCCCAGGCCTGTCGGAACAGCCAGGTTTTAACGGTTTTGCGGAAGGCCTGGAGGGTGGTGAGGGTTCGAATCTCCACGGGGAGTTCGTTCCAAAGGGTGCCTTTACAGGTCTCTAAATCTGAGATCTTGTAACCGCGACCTGCTCCTATGCCAATATCCTGAGAGAGAATACAACAAGTATGCATTATTGGTATGTAAAACATGAGGCAGAGTCCCACAGTGATAATAAAGCAGAAGTGAACAACTTCTTTGTGGCTGTGAGCCTAACTTCCCAATTCTGAATTGTTCGGGGTTTTTCCTAGCCACCAAGACGCACGGAGGTTTGACGTAGAAGCAGCCTTGGGATGGAGCTGAACAGTTTCTGTCCATTGTTATCAACCCAAAGGAGCTGGGAGAACTGCACAAATTAACTAGAGCTTCCTGCAGTTCTACCATAATAAATAAATTATTATCTTACTTGTGCCAGTTGCATATCTTGGTACTTAGAGGCTTTCGTATGAATATTTAAATGTTCTACCAACTCAGGGAAGAAAATGGAAGAAAGCAGCATGTTCTTATTCTCTGCAAAGATCTTTTCAGTTTTCCAGTCTCTGTTCTTCTGTTAGGAATGCCTTTGAAATCTAGGCCAGTTAACAAATTATATCGATTGCTGCTAGGAGGTTAAACAGCAATATAGCCCTGAAATTTTTCTGGGTGTGCTAAAATCAAATGAGCGCTTTTTCACACAGTCATCTTCCGACTTGGACTGGATCGGGTATGTCTGAAGAACCCCTTAAGTCTCCAAACTGAATCACTGACCCACTTCTGATGCTCTTCACCACATGGATATGTTTCCTTACCACATGGAAGCATCCATGTACGGGTAGCCACATAAGAGAAACAGAAACAGAGAATATCTCTCTGTAATATTGTAATTAATTTTAATTTTAATTAATTGAAAAGACATAGCTTTCCAAGTACTTATCTACCAAAATGACCTCCAAAATATTGTAGCTGGCTGAAAATCCTATTGATATAAAGAACATTCCAGCTTTGCATTGGGTTGGAAGCAGGGGTGAAATTCAGCCAGTTCTGACAGGTTCTGGAGAACTGGTAGTGGAAATTTTGAGTAGTTTGGAGAACCAGCAAATACCACCTCTGGCTGGCTCCAGAGTGGGGAGGGAATGGAGCTTTTGCAGTATCCTTCCTGCAGGAGTGGAGAGGAAATGGGAATTTTGCAGTATCCTTCCCCTGGAGTGGGGTGGGGATGAAGATTTTGCCGTATCCTTCCCCTGCCACACCCACCAAACCATGTCCATAGAACCGGTAGTTAAAAAAATTGAATTTCATCACTGGTTGGTCATTTTCAACCTTCTCTCTATTAATGGCCTTCAATAAATTTAGGTAAAATTCCACTTGCAGTTGTCGGTAGCAGAAATGTGCAAAATGTATTGTTCTGGAGGCAGACTATGCTATTTTTCTTCCAGATACACCAATATAAATGCTCCTGAATTGTCTGATAGTTTATGTAGAAGGCCCAGATTTCAAAAATCACTTCCTCTTCCAAAAATCATATCTCCCCCACCCACCCACCCAAAAATATAAAAAATAAAACTATTGGCTTACCTCTGGTACGGTCAGGTTGGCATGATCTGGGGGCAAAATAAGAACCATCCCCCAAGCCAAATGCAAAAGACATTAATAAACTGTTGGATCTGTTGCCACAAAAACCGGAAAGGTTATTAAGTAAGAAAAGTTTAAAAGAGAACTGAAGAAATGCAGAAGTAAATTGCCAGTAGGTAATTGTCAATTACTTGTCAATTACCATTTATCATGCTTGTCAATTACCACTAGGCCTGATGGATGATTTTACTACATCCTCGATCACAGACAGAATACTTTAAACCAGGGCTGTCAAACTCACAGCCTATGGGCCAGAGATGTAATGCACTGGTCATACCAGCGCCAAGTTTAACGAAGGGGGGAAAAGTCTCAATAGGTCATGTGATGCTGCTGTGATGCCGTGAGTTTGACACCCCTGCTTTGAATGTCAACTTTCAAGGATCCAGCACAGTGGTGGGTTTCAAAAATTGTTTGAACCTACTCTGTGGGTGTGGCCTCCTTTGTGGGAGTGGCTTGCCGCCCATGTGACCGGGTGGGAGTGGCTTGCCGCCCATGTGACCGGATATGAAGATGCCGACGACACTTGTCAGAACCACCTTAAATTACCTCACACACAGCGCCGGCATGCATAAGAATAGGATGTAAACTTGTTTTTTAAAAGGCATCTTTGGTTTGCGTTAAAACAACTTCAACACACGCAATGTTCTGATTGCACCACAAATGCAGTAGTCATCCTTACCTTTCACAGAGGCACTGAGTTTTATAAATAGGAGCATGATAGTGTAGAATAATCCTATCCAAGGACCAGTGGTGGGTTTCAAAAAAAATTGGAACCTCTTCTGTAGGTGTGGCCTGCTTTCTGGGTCCACTGGTGGAACCTCTTCTAACCGATTCGGTAGATTTGACGAACCGGTTCTACCGAATAGGTGTGAACTGGTAGGAACCCACCTCTGATCCAGCATGCAAGAATGATGTCATTTTCCCATAAGCAGCTGCAAGTCTTCTGAACAATTTAGTTGGCTATTGCATCACAGAAAATGCGAGGTAAGGGGTGATGTGGACTTGAACCAACCGAGATGGTTTTTTTATGTTAAAATGAATGCTGGGGAAAATCTTTTGTAAAAAGGTTTTGCAAAAATGCTAGGCAGAATTATCCATAAGAGGAGAAATGTATTACAACAGTGCAATCTTGAAATAGTAAGTAAACATACGAAATACATTGCTTATAGATTATTTGTAAAATTAATTGATGCCCTGTGCTAGTACCAACTATTGTCTTTCTCACATACAGAAACAAGTACTGACGTATATTCTTTCCTCTTCTATGAAAAAAATGGGCTAGAAATGGGGTGAGAGGAAGGAGTAGCAGCAATGCAAATTAAAGCCAAGAAAGAAGAAAACTGAATGGAGATAAGTGGGGTGAAGATAATTAGGCAGAGAAACAAAAATAAAATGCCCTGATACAAAAGGGTTAAATCCACCAAACATGCAGCTTGTTTTAAGTAAAGCCATCCATATTTTTCAACAGCCTGTTGACAGTATGTTGTCATCTATATGTCTTGTGTATGCTGTGGTTTCTTCTTCTTTTCAAGGTTAGTGTCAGCGTTCCAAGTCTCATGTAGAATTAAATCAGAGTCCAAGGCAAAACGATCCTTAAAGTTCCAATTTAATGAATCAGACATCTTAGCACATTAATCCCAATTCTGGAAATTACACCAGAATTCCACCCAGTTAAAAGTTCATGATCTTGTCTTCACACCCATAGTCCATCACATGGTCCAATCTTCTTCTTCCACGCTGGCATCCACACCCAGCTGCTTCCGGTCAGCTGTAAAAGTGCGGAAACAAAAGATGACCTTGGTCTTCTAGAAAAGAATGACAACAATACATTCCACAATCCTTCTCCTGTCTATTCCCTCCTCCCATCAACTATACTAATGAAACAGCATAATGAAATGAGAGAAAGTGTGGCAGGCCAAAACTCTAAAAGGAATATAATTGCAGGCCTGACAGTTAGATTTCCACAGTCAACTCCGTGATCCAAAAATATGATTGTTTCTACTTGGATTTTCCAACGGAATGTTAACTGATTGGGGAAAATGACAGTGTAGGCAATCCTCAACTTACAATCACAATTGGGAGCAGAATTTCTGTTGTCAAGCAAAGCATTGGAGTCATGCTCAATTTGATGACCTTTTTTCCTCATCCTCAAGCCAGCTGGGAAAGTTGTAAATGGAGATCCTGTGGCTCCAGGTCTCTGCAACTGTCACAAATACATGTCAGTTGCCAAGCATCTGAATTTTGATTGCATGATTACGTGAGGATGCTGGGATGATCATAAGTGCAAGGAACGATCATAAGTCACTTTGCCCAGTGTCATTACAACTTTGAACAGTTGCTAAACAACAATAAGCCAAAGACTACCTGTAATAGAATGGGAAATGGTTCACCGACAAAAGGGCGAACGACAAAACCGTGCCCGACTAAACTGCGGTGACAAAACTGCGTGTTCTAAAGCGCTCCGACGAATGAGCGCTGAATTGCGCCGAAAACAGCGCTGCGACAGAAGCGCGCTGTAAAACTAAACCTAACCCTAAACCTAACCCTAAATGTAATGCTAACCCTAACCCTAAACGTAACACTAAACCTAACCCTAACCCTAAACCTAACCCTTACCTTAAGTTAAAGTGCGCTTCTGTCTCCGCGCTGTTGTCGCCGCGCTGATGACATCGCGGTTTTAGCAACACGGTTTAGTCGGGCGCGGATTTGTCGTTCGCCCTTTTGTCGGCTCACGATGGAAAATAACCTTATTTTTTTTTTAAAAAAAAACCACTCCTTTGTTTCAGGATATCAAACTGTGTAAGCAATGGTGCAATGCTGATTTTGCTAATTTGGTGAAAGGAGCAAATTCCAGCCTGCCTTGAAGATCAGAGCTGGTTTGGATTTAATTAGAATTTAAATGTAATGCTTGCAATGCATTTTGTCACTTGTCGTAAAGCTTTCCTATATTGTGGTTTGAGAATTAGAACATCTGCCTCCAACTGACATGTCCCATTTCTGTAGTTTTATATGCATTATTTATAATTAAGAGTTAAGGCTGAGTCATGCGCACATTTTTGACAAGATCCTGATGAATCAGCAGATTTGCTGAGCACAATTGGCATACCAGTTGTGCAATTATGCTACAAAACTTCTTGGATATTTCTGTGTGTGCCTGTGTCTGTCCGTCCGTCCATCCGTCCATCCGTCCATCCATCTATCATCCATCTATCTATCTATCTATCTATCTATCTATCTATCTATCTATCTATCTATCTATCTATCTATCTATCTATCATCGATCCATCGATCCATCGATCCATCCATCCATCGATCCATCCATCAATCTACACACACACACACACACACACACACACACACACACACACACACACACACTGTATGCATCCCATTATACATTATGGGTGTGCAAATAATCCTACTCATCCTATTCAAAATGTTGCTTCAAAATAAAACATTTGTTTTGTTTGGAAAAAGGTATTTCTACATTTGCATTACGTGTTCAACCAATAAAATGAATAATTTTGATTAAAAGATTCAGTCAAAATAACCTCCAACTCTGCAACTATTTATACATTATGCCGTTCATGAGAGTTTATGTGTTGATAAACAGAAAATCTGTTGCGCACAAAATCCAGTTTTCCACAATGAGACAAATTGTAAATACAGGTAATTCCTTGACTTACAATCATTTGTTTAATGAACATTTGAAGTTACAACGGAACTGGACAAAAGTGACTTACGACCATTTTTCACAAGTATGACTTTTGCAGCATTCCTGTGGTCACGTGATCAGAATTTGGATGCTTGGCAACTAACATATATTTATGACGGTTGCAGTGTTCCAGAGTCATGTGATCACCTTTTGGGACTTTCTGACAAGCAAAGATAGAAGGGGAAGCCAGATTCACTTAACAACTGTGTTATTAACTTAACAACTGCAGTGGTTCACTTAACAACTGCATTGCATCAAGGAAGGTCGTAAAATGAGACAGGAGTCCCTTAACTGTATCATTTACCAATGGAAATGTTGGGCTTACTTTTGGCCATAGGTCAAGGACCACCTGTACCCAATCCTTATATATGTCTATGTTAGATAATGCCAGTAGTGGGATTCAAATAATTTAATAACCGATTCTCTGCCTTAATGACCAGCTGGGTAGGCGTGGCTCAGTGGTCATGTGACCATGTGGGTGTGGCCAACTCAACATCACTCAATGGGCGCTTCACCTTAGTTGTTACAATGTACTAAGGGTTAACCGGAGAGGCAGTTTCTGTAGGCAGGGCAGTAAAGATCAGGCTAGAAGCAACACCAGAATGTTTCCTTCCTGCCTTCCTTACAGGATTAGCCCTGTAAAGTGGAAAAAACAAAATGAGATTTCTTCCAACAACCGGTTCTCCAAACTGCTTAGGAAGTTGTTGTGACTCAGCAGAGGTTTGCTGTGAGTTGAGTCGAGATGCAGGAATAACAATGCAGCTGGGGCTCGTTAGTGTGGTCTTCTGGAGATAAAAGGACTGATGGCGCCACGCCCTGGCTGCAGAAGTCAACACTCATCGTTCGTTTATGGAGAATTCAGTTCTGTAGCTGTTTGAGTTTGTGAGACATTTGGATAAGTGATTTTGCTTCTTGAAAACCTGGTGCTGTAAGAGTTTTGTTTCTGCATTCTGCTGCGTAACCCTTGTTGACAGAGACTTTATCTATGTTTATTTTGGGCTCGCAGCCAGCGTGAACCAGGACTGATAAAAATTTTTCCTTTTAAATCTGTCTGACTGTCATCTGTTAACGAGCGAAGAAGGGGGGTCAGAACAGAAAGTTAACAACCGGTTCTCCCAAATAGGTGCAAACTGGCTGAATCCCACCACTGGATAATGCCTACTTTGCCACAGCAATGATATTTAAACTTCTTCACTTTTTTCAGTTATTATTTTTTTGCTTATTCTGTATTATTTCTAAGCTATGGAAACCTGAATCTCCTTCGTCTGTCAAAATAGGTACAGTCAGCCTACGTGGAGAAGGAGGTTTTTACAATCTGTCTCCTGTTAAGAAATTGGCTCCTTCAGGCAAAAGGCTTGTCTCCACTCCAGCATAAAATAGGCCTCAATGTTTAATGCAGTTCCCTGCAAATGAACAGCTATTAGTCAGCAGC
Organism: Thamnophis elegans; assembly: GCF_009769535.1. Taxonomy (NCBI): domain Eukaryota; kingdom Metazoa; phylum Chordata; class Lepidosauria; order Squamata; family Natricidae; genus Thamnophis; species Thamnophis elegans. The sequence goes on along the minus strand of NC_045543.1, from coordinate 7,113,521 downwards.
ATTTTTATATAATTATTGGCAGGGGAGAGGAAACATGAATACTCTTGAACTATTTCTACCCAAATAAAACAGAAGCTACTCAGAGAGGCTCCAAAGAAGTAGGTGGACTAAAGAAACGTTGGAAACAGGGAGGTGCAAATAATCTCTCATACTCCCCAAACTGGGAATGGGAAGGAAATTCAGAATCTCTCACGCAAACTACTCATCAAAAGGCAGAAAGAAGCCAACATCATTTTTTTTTTAAAAAGCACACTTCTGCGGCACACAGTACCTCGCGAAACATTGTTTTACATAGAAATATCCAGTACATCTATTGTATTATTCAAGTGTGACTTAAGGACTACATGGATTTGGAAGTTTATAGCCAGGGTGTCCCACAGGTGTGGTGCCACCCCAAAACTTCAGTTGCAGACCAGGATTGGTAAATGTTGTGGCCCACCAGTGGCCAGCGGAGCTGGCAGCAGATTCGGACAGTGAGGAGGGTGGCGAGCAACATGGGCCAGTCCTGGAATCTGGGGAAGGGCTCTGCATCGGAGGCAGAGAGGGGGCCAGGGCCATCTGGGAGTCATGTGCTACCTTCAGAGTCTCCAGAGTCGGACATTAGGGAGGGAGAGGAAAAGGTGGATCCTGTTCCCAGGGCATGCATGTGTAGAGCTGCCAGAAGGCAAGAACAGTTAAGACAAATGGGGTGACTTGGGAGTAAGGCCTGGAGATGATTGGCCCCTCCCATAAGACATAAAGGAGGAGCAAAGGCACGTGAGCTTTGCAGGAAGCAACTTTGTTCGTTCTGGTCGGTTTAAAGTCTGAAGCTCCGTTTGGACTCTGCTGTGTGTGGCCTTGCAAAGCTAATTGCCAATTAGATCTCTGGCAGCGTTTCAAGGGAGATAAAGGTGAGTGCTTATCCGCCTTATCCTGAAAGACTTTGGCAGATTTCTGTCAGACTCTTTACAAACTATTTGTGACTCATTACGGGCTGTGAACATAATCACAGCCATTGAAATAAAAAGAGTTTTTGGGACTAAGCGTGTGGAGACTGGGGAAGGCTCTGATGAGGGCTCTGTGTTGGAAGTAGAGAGGGGGCCAGAGCCATATGCCAGTTTTCAGCTGCCTTCAGAGTCAGACATCAGTGAAGCAGACGAACGACTCAAGCCTGTTCCCAGTGTGCGCATGCACAGAGTTGCCAGATGAAGAGAACAGCTAAAGAACAGGGGTAGACTTGGGAGTAAGGCCACAGGTGGACGATGAAGGGCTCCTCCCAGAGGAAACAGAAGAGGATCAAAAGGAGAGTGGAGTTTGCAGGAGTCAATTAGTTCACTTAATTGGTTTGTGACTCTCGGAGACTCCTTGCCAAGTTTTGCAGATATCGGCCTGGCAGCTCTCCAAGCCAGATAAGGTCTGCAACTATAAATCCTCCCTTGAAAGACTTTTCTGGATTTGAATGAGAAGAATTCACAGTAAATTAATAAAAGGGTTTTTTGTTGGGATAAGGAGTTTGCTTCATGCTCTTGGGAAGCCTCGGTCAAAACAGTAAAGTCAACTTTTTTACAGTTTTACACCCCATTGTGTGTGTGTGCGTGTCATAAAAGGGTTAAATGAATGCCATGAATTTGTAGACTGAAAGGACTATACATTTAAACTCCTTTAAACTTAAGTCCTTCTCCAAAGAAGAGCAACTATTTGTAGATTTGTAGATTTATTTATTTATAGGCCGCCCTTTTCCCTGAGGGGACTCAGGGCGGCTTACAATCAAAAAAGGAAGGGGGGTGTAGGACAATACCAAAAAGAAATGTGCACAAAGTAAATTAGACAGTAAAACTCAACATTCACTCAACATTCGGGAGGGGCAAAAATAAGATTATCCCCAGGCCTGACGGGCTAGCCAGTTCTTGAGGGCTGTGCGGAAGGCCTGGACGGTGGTGAGGGTACGAATCTCCACGGGGAGATTGTTCCATAGTGTCGGAGCCGCAACAGAGAAGGCTCTCCTCCGAGTAGTCGCCAGTCGGCACTGACTAGCGGATGGAATACGGAGGAGGCCAACTCTATGCGAACTATTTCCCATTAGGCGGCTTTAAACTGCAAAACGGGTATCTTAAGCCTCTTTTAAAGTCCTGGTTTTTCTCGGTATTCTCCCTAAGCCCCTTAACACTAAATATAGGTCCGATAATATTGACTTTACTCTTGCTAGTGGACTCGCAGCAGGATTGGTCATAGCAATTGAGATCCTTCAAGCAGGGCAGAAAATTGCTTAATGAACCACAGGCTGAATACGTTGCGTAACACAGCTTACAGGTGGATTTAAGTTACACAGAGCAGATCCATCAATCCCTTTAACTCAGGGATTGGTCCTGGCCTTCCAAGGTTCAGAACAAAATTCTTGTATTTTCCAACCATTTGCCCACAAAGGCAGGGTTTAATATTATTCTACTTACCTACAGTTATCTTTTTCTTGAGTATTCAAGAACTAAATTGACATGATAGCAATAGCAATTAGACTTATATACCGCTTCATAGGGCTTTCAGCCCTCTCTAAATGGTTTACAGAGTCAGCATATTGTCCACAACAACAATCCGGGTCCTCATTTTACCCACCTCGGAAGGATGGACGGCTGAGTCAACCCTGAGCCGCTGAGATTTGAACAGCCGAACTGCAGTCAGCTGAAGTAGCCTGCAGTGCTGCATTTAACCACTGCGCCACCTCGGCTCTATGGTGCGAAGGGCTACTAGTAACAGCATCTTCCAGTCACACTTTTATATCCCATGTGAGGCTATTTACTTAAGATTGACTATTTTATATGGAAGGAAAACTCTCTGGCTTTAATGTAACATAATACACATTTTATGTATGGGACTATCATCCATGGGTCCAGGACAACTTGCCGCAGGCAACTCACGCAATTTGCTGAGGAACAAGAGTTAAACCAATATCGAAGAAATGGTGGAATATAATAAAGGAAGGAGGACACAAAGGATGGAGAAAATAAAATGCAAATGACCAAAATTATAATCATTTTAAATAATTTAAATTTTTAAATTATTTTAAACAATTAAAATGGAAATTTTCAGTGGCGAGTTGGTCACGGCGAATTGTTCTCTGATGATTTGGCTGTGGCGAGTTGTTCCATGAACAGACCTCCCCGAAAATAAGACCAAGTGCTTATTTTGGGGCTCAAAACGAAATAAGACCCCGTCTTATTTTCTTTTGAGCCCCAAAATAAGCACTTGGCCTTATTTTTGGAGGTCGTCTTTTTATTTTTGAGGTGCAGGAGGCTTGGTCACCTCATGGCTGCTGCTGTGTTGCAATATTTTGGGGTGAGGGTTTATTTTAGTGCATGCGCTTAAAAGCCCGATTGGGCTTATTATCCGGGGAGGTCTTATTTTCAGGGAAACAGGGTACGTCTAGATCAGGGGTAGTCAAAACTTTTTATACCTACCACTCACTTTTGTATCTCTGTTAGTAGTAAAATTTTCTAACCACCCACCACAGTAATGGTGATTTTATGAAAACCTAATGAAAATTTTTAAATAACGCTTTGAATTTTTTTTAAAAAGTAGCAATAGCAATAGCAGTTAGACTTATATACCGCTTCATAGGGCTTTCAGCCCTCTCTAAGTGGTTTACAGAGTCAGCATATCGCCCCCCACAGTCTGGGCCCTCATTTCACCCACCTCGGAAGGATGGAAGGCTGAGTCAACCTTGAGCCAGTGAGATTAGAACCGCTGAACTGCAGATAACAGTCAGCTGAAGTGGCCTGCAGTACTGCACCCTAACCACTGCGCCACCTCAGCTCTTGGATCAATTAAATTTTTTTAAAAAAGGAAAGTGCTTCAGTATCGGACAAAACCCCTACCGCCCACCATGAAAGCTGGAACGCCCACTAGTGGGCGGTAGGGACCAGGTTGACTACCACTGGGCTAGACTGAAAGAATCTTGCTTCAGTAAGGAAGCAATTATCCAATGAGACAGAATTTCAAACAAAAATGGGGTAAACATATAGGACCCCAATGGGAATGTCTCCTTCTGGAGATGGTTAGCAGATTAGGGAACGATTCCCCCACTCAATATTCTATTTATATAGGGGTCTCTTTTAAATCCACTGTGGTTCATTTTAACGTTTTAACTTTTTATGCTCCATGTTTTTAATGCTTTTAACCACTAGACAATGTCGTTTGGCGGCTCCTCGGGGGAGGGCCTTCTCTGTAGCTGCCCCGGCCCTATGGAACGATCTACCCCCAGAGATCCGGACCCTCCCCACTCTCGCGGCCTTCCGAAAGTCTATTAAGACCTGGCTTTTCCGGCAGGCCTGGGGCTGTTGACCTCTTGAATGAGGTCTAGCCCCACTAAGGTTGAAGGCATGTTGGGTCTTTTTAACTTGCCTTGTCTTCTACTTTTAAAACTTTTTAGTATTCTTTTAAATTGTTTTTATGTAAGCCACCCGGAGTCCTTCGGGATTGGGCGGCATATAAATTTATTAAATATTAACATTAATTGTTTCATATGTTATTTTATCAATATGTAAATCACCCAGAGTCACTTAATAGTACGATGGGCGGCATATAAATTTAATAAATAAATATCTAAAAATAGGCAACGGGCCATTTTTCCTCTGAAATGAGCTACGATTGGTGTAGGATTGGAAGGGGGTTGGTGGTGGGAAAAAAAAGCCATCACAAGTTATGTTTAGTTAAATATGCACAATTTTGTTTATTGAAGAGATTAGGACAAAAACATTAAACCAAATACAAGACAAAAGCACCAGAGGCAGTAAAATCCCACCATGCACATCACCAATCTTTCTTCCTACGAGTTTATAAAATAAATGCTTAAAAAACAAAACAAACAGAAGAAGAAGTCGTCCCTCAACACAGCACCATCTTCAGAGTGTAAAAACGTTAACTCTTTTATATTCTTGGATACCAAAATAGAAGAAGCAAGGCAGGTTAGCTGCAGCTTTGTCTCTTGATTAAGGAACTCTGAACCATCATCTTGGCGGAGTGGGATCCAAAAAACCTTCCCTCAGGGCAGGCGAAGAGCATTCATACGTCAAATGCCAAGTAGCTGTACGCACATGCCACAGACTATAATTAAGCACAAAATTCAAGTAACATTTACAAGCTACGGAGTTCCACATGTACCTATCCAAAAAACAGGACCACTTCACAAAAACGCATACAGGCAGTAACATCAGAACAGCTGAGGTACTGGAAACACAAATAGCTATGCCCCAAAAAAAGGAAAAATGGAAAAAAAGATGTGTTGGTTTTCCGCTGTTTCCTCCAATGTCATCTAGCAATATAAAAAGCAGTAATAAAAATCATTTTGCCAGTCCCAAATCAACATGAAAGCTTCAACAAAGGGGTGGAATTGCAGGTGGGGGGCGGGGAAGGATTTGGGGGGGGGATTAAAATATGTCAGTCAGGGACAGGAATACCTGAAGAGAAATACAAGTTTGTTAACTACAGCATGTAACATGTCACCCCCAAGTCAACCCGTAATTGAAGTACTGGCTTAAATTCATCACAACTGTGACAGATTCATCAATAAATAAAATCTTGACAATAAAAAAAAGGTGCATATTACAATGTACTCTTCAGGAGACAGGTCTGTGTCCCAGCAATGTCCAGCTTATTAACAGGTGAATAAACAGAAAAAATAAGAAAGCATCCTTGTCTGCAAGTCAAAAATGAAAAAGCAAGAGAACATAAGTCACTGCCTTCCCAAGGTATTTGGGGCAGGAGTAGGCGGCATAGGCTTCTTACTTCAGAAAGATCCACCTTCTGTTCATATTCAGCTCATGTAGAGACTCGACTGGCTTTAAGATCAAATTTGTTTCTTTTCTTTGAATAAATCCAAAGGAGACCCTTTTCTCACCCCTCCAGGTCAACTTGATGTGCGGTGGGGATCAAGGTGAAAGCCAGTTTTTCAACAGTCTTTGGAAAAAAGAAAAACCTAGACAATTCTAGAGTCTTTTGCTAGCATGGTGAAAAAGTCTGATTTCTGGCTCCCTGCAATAAAAACCCCAAAACCGACAGCTTGTAATTCAACTGAATCTACTCCGCTTACCGAAAGCTCTTTGATCCAGTGGACACTGCTATCGACAGAAGGTGGGGAACGTCATCGCTACAGATTTATTTTACTGTATAGTTTCTTGTGTAATTTCTTCAACAGTATCCCCTTCCAGCGGCCAGTGGAGAGGGACTGCTCCATCAGCACACTTGCTTGTCACGCAGAGAAGCCCTCACTAGATCAAAGAGCCTTCTGTAGGTTCGGACGAGGAGAACGTCTGAATACAACCGATCGAGAGAGAATTCCTCCCTCCAAAGAAATAAAACATCCCAAACATCGTTACTACTCTCCAAAAAAAAAACACGTTAACTTTAATCTGTCAATTTAAAACTCGGAATCCAGAGGCATGTCCCAAAACCTTGCTTAGCATTCGCTTCTCGTATCTTCCTTTGTGCGCGTCCCACCCGCCCCCTCCTGAAGGCGAAAGCCCACTGGCGACATCTGATTCTGAAAACAGGAAACAAAGGAACAAAATAATAGCTAATTGTACCTTCCCTGAATAATGGCTGAAGTTAAATATCTAACAGTGCGATGCCAAAATGCAAGACTTTCCTGTCCACTGGGAATCCTAAGTGTTCTGAATGAAATGGAATCAGGAGTGGCGTAGTGGTGGCTGCATCGGAAACCTCGGGTGTGCGGTGCCCTTGGCTCCATAAAGACGAGAGTGCTACTGCTGCTTCCTCCTCCTCCTCCTCCTCCCCGCCCCCGATGTCAGTCTAACTTGATAGCAACAATTCCTCCTGTTTAACCGTTCACGGGCGACATTGGTTCTTGAGCATTCCTTCTCCAGCCTGAAAATAAAATCAAAACAAAAGCTTCCTCCAAGTGGGTCCTTTTTCCCCCCCCCTCTCTCAAGCCAGGATGAGACAGAGATATAATTCTGCATTTTCAGAAAGGTCTCCCTTCATGTTGTCCTTTCTGGACCATTAACCCACACCAGTCCCGACGCTTAGTTAAAGAATGGATCGGAATCCTCTTCCATGTTAACGTCAGGCACCAGCTGATCCGTTACTTCCTTAGCACCATAGCCCGAATTCGATATGTTAAAATCTGTGGAAAACCAAGGGTGGTCCAGAATTTCCTGCGAAGTCAGCCTCTCCGTGGGCTCTCGGCGCAGGATGCTACGGATAAGGCATTTCGCCTTGGGGGACAAAGTCTCTGGAATGCTGAACTGCCCACGGCGGATTTTACTGAAGAGAGAACTCGGTTCAATGTCATGAAACGGATAGCGTCCGACGAGCATGGTGTACAGCATGACCCCTAGACTCCACACATCCGCTGCTTTGCCGGAGTAGCTGCCGTTTGTGTTCAGGATTTCTGGGCTCACGTAGGCTGGACACCCGTGCTTGTCAGAGAGGGAGTCGTCATTCCCTCGCAATATGTAAGCATCTTCAAGGCTCTCCAGTTTTACTCGAGACCTGCAGAGCAAGAAATAACAACCAAAAGGTAGACTCAGTGATAATAGCTCATACATGGTATCAAAGAAAAGGCAAGACTATTCACTCAGGGCTAGGATGCCTATCGATACCCACCAGGTCCCCTATCCTCTTGTTTTATCCCGAACATAAACAAATGAACAGTAGCTATTACTCTGAAGAAAATATCCATTCTGGAAAAAGCATGGGTATCGGGGGATGTTCTGGGTTAGATCCGGGTTAAAAGAAGAGGGCATATCAAACAGCAATTTGGCCAGGTTATTTTTGTCAATGGTAACACCCCTAGCTTCTATTCTATGAGTGGACGTGTCTTTGCATCTGAACGTGTCTTCCATATTGTCCCCATAAATCTTTTTGTTCATGCTTATCATTTAATTAGATTTAGATTTTATTCAGTTTGTATGCCGCCCTATAGAGACTCAGGGCGGCTAACAATCAGAAAGGGAAGGGGGTACAAAATAAAAATAAAAAGACAAACAGTTTAAAAATACAGCAACAGTCATAACCTCGGATGAGGCTGAAAGGTTTAACTGCCCCAGGCCTGCCGGAACAGCCAGGTCTTTGTTGCTTTGCGGAAAGCCGGAAGGGTGGTAAGGGTCTGGATCTCAACGGGGAGATTGTTCCAGAGGGCCGGAGCAGCCACAGAGAAGGCTCTCCCCTGGGGAGTTGCCAGTTGACACTGGCCGGCAGATGGAATTCGGATGAGGCCTAGGTCTGATAGGTCTTTGGGAGGTAATTGGCAGGAGGTGGTATCTCAAGTACCCAGGTCCAATACCATGAAGGGCTTTAAAAGTAACGACTAGCACTCCATTAAGGTGTGCCACAAAAAATGTGGTACATGTTCGATTTCCACTGTTCCTAGGCATTTATTTAGCAATAGGGCTTAGCACTTAACACTTCATAGTGTTTTTATAGCCCTCTCTAAGCGGTTTACAAGCCCCCAACAATCTGGGCCCTCATTTAGAAAAATTATATGGCCACTCATCTTATTTATGAACTCTCGACAGCTATTTCCAAACAATACATAGGAAACTTGCAAATCTAGGCCATCTCTATAGCATAGCCTGAAGTCCCATCTTGAATTATCCATTCAGACAAATGCACAAGGAAGGAGGAGTGCCTACTGGATCCTTTCCTGAAGCAAATTTATTTAATTCTCCTCTGGCATATGGTGAAAAATGTGGCTTAGATTTTTATTTAAAGATAAGAGGTGTTCTGACCCCCCTCGTCCCACACCAACATACACTCCGAGCCAGAGATAAGTTATGGCATTTAATTAACAGACAGACAGGTCCTTGCCAGCAAACCGGCACAGAGAAGCTTGGGCAGCAATCCAGCACAGATTAGCCGTGGCAGCAATCCAGCCTGCCAAGCTCACAATAATGTTCTCCAACATTAGTTCCTGCGTTGACTTCTGCAAAAGGGCGTGTGCACAAGCCGTTCTTTTATAGTCTGGAGAAGAGCCTAATTACCACCAGCTGAGTGCAATTACCTCCTGTAATTGCATAATTGTTCCTGACACCTATTAGCTCTTCGGTGCCAGGCATCTAGGAACAACTCCCTTGGCTCCTCCCCACTGCTGACGTCCGGATCACACTCCCTTGTCTCCTCCCCACTGGTCCAAGGCTCAGGCGCCTCCTGGTGGCCAACCAGTCTCTCTGCGCCCTGCTCTGAGTCGGAACCCTGTCCAGGGTCCTCCACCTCCTCCAGAGCCGACTCATAGGGCCCCTCACTGTCGGAGTCTGGTGGCAGCTCCAACGGCTCCTGCTGGGCCACAACAAGAGGTGTACATCTCTAAGTATATACAGCACATAAGGAAAGTGAGAGCAGTCAGATTTTTCAGTCAAATCATACAGGCCAGGGTTATTCTATCTACTTAATGCTGTCAGTAGTAGGTGACAGTCAGTCACTCTGCTGGGTCGGTACGCAAGCTAACTCCGAGATGTCAAGCATAACATCTGGCAGTTTTTGCAAGCAAAGCCTGTGCTTTATAACTGAGTTAGAGCTTTCCCCATGCTTGAGAAATCAGTAAATAGTTCTTAGTCTCCCCTCCCACCCCCCACCCCGTGAATGATGGCCTCGTAAAATCCAAGTGCATGAGCTCAGTATCTGCAAAAACTGTACTGCTGCACTAAATCAAACCAACTTTATTACAGCTGATCTCAATCTTGAACATCAGTTCTTTGGGAATATAACCATTCCTACTAGCCCTGAGAAAATAAAACATCCCTAAAAGGTATAGAAGCTGGATAATCCTTGGTGTACTCATTCACTTACACCAAGCCACGTATCACATGAAACACGCAGAGATTTATTATAAATCTATTTTTTTTTCCAATGGCAGCTTCTGGATGGCTTATACATGCCCCTTTCATTAAATACCAATTAACCTTTAACACTGTCACCATCAATGAATTGTCTTTTATTGCATGAAACAATGCCAGAAACCACAGCGCGTGCACACACACACACACACACACACACACACGGGAACGGATTGTCTTAAAAAAAATCATGTAAAGGGGCTTAAAATCCTTGTTGGTCCTGCAAAAAAAAAGGGGGGGGGGGTAACTCTCCAAAAATTGATCAGAAAAGGACCAAATTTTGCACGATGGGAAAAAAATCAGCAAAAAATAAGAGCGAGTTGGAAAACAGATCAGATCCATCTTGGGGCTACAGAGAAAAACTTTCCAGAAAAATAAAATGAAATAACCAGATAGGCAGATAGATGAACAGTGATTAATGGCTTCATTCTAATCCTTGTTCATCCTAGTTATACCTTCCAGCAGACTATACAGGTAGTCCTCAATTTGTAAGCAATTCGTTTACTGGCCATTCAAAGTCACATCACTGAAAAAAGAGATTTGTGACCGTTTTTCACAGTTATGACCATCGCAGCATTCTCCCATGGTTCACATGACCAACCGGCATACTTATAGCAATAGCAATAGCAGTTAGACTTATATACCGCTTCATAGGGCTTTCAGCCCTCTCTAAGCGGTTTACAGAGTCAGCATATTGCCCCCAACAACAATCCGGGTCCTCATTTTACCCACCTCGGAAGGATGGAAGGCTGAGTCAACCTTGAGCCAGTGAGATTTGAACAGCTGAACTGCAGAACTGCAGTCAGCTGAAGTAGCCTGCAGTGCTGCATTTAACCACTGCGCCACCTCGGCTCTTATGACTGTTACAGTGTCCCAGGGGCCATGGGATCGCCCTTTGTGACAGGCAAAGTCAACGGGGAAACCAGTTTCACTTAACAACCGTGTTACTCATTTACCAACTGCGGCAATTCACTTAATGACGAGGGCAAGAAAAGCCATAAAACGGGGCAAAACTCACTGAACAAATGTTTCACTTAGCAACAGAAATTCTGGGCTCAATTGTGGTTGTGGGCTGAGGACTACCTGTACCCTGCCCTTCACAATGTACACACGTACACGTACACACACACACACATGCACATGTACACACACAAACACACAATAGCAATACCAATTAAGACTTATATACCGCTTCATAGGGCTTTCAGCCCTCTCTAAGCGGTTTACAGAGTCAGCATATCGCCCCCAACAACAATCCGGGTCCTCATTTCACCCACCTCGGAAGGATGGAAGGCTGAGTCAACCTTGAGCCGGTGAGCTTAGAACCGCTGAACTGCAGATAACAGTCAGCTGAAGTGGCCTGCAGTACTGCACCCTCACCACTGCGCCACCTCGGCTCTTTTTTAAATAGAGGAAGGGAGCAAAAAAATCCACACAGAGTGAAAGGCAAAGTGTTCAACTAACTACCCAGAACAAAATTCAGATATTTCCTAGGGCGCCCGCTGCTAAAAGGACTGGAAAGAATGGCAGAAAACATGCTGTGCAGTCAATTTCTCTTCTCCCTTATTGTTCTAGCCTTGGTTACCTTTAAAAAGAACTTCCAGGGAAAGGAGAGGAGGAAGGAAGGAAGGAGAGAAGAAAGAGAAGAAAGGGGATAGGAAGGGGGGTAGGAAGGAGGGAGGGAAGCAAGGAGGGAAGGAAGGAGGGAAGGAAGGAAGGAGAGGAGAGAAGAAAGGAGGGAAGGAAGGAGGGAAGGAAGGAGAGAAGGAGAAAAGAAAGGAGGGAAGGAGAGAAGGAGGGAAGGAGGGAGGGAAGGAAGGAGGGAAGGAAGGGGAGTAGGAGAGAAGAAACGAGGGAAGGAAAGAGGGAGGGAGGGAAGGAAGGAGGGAAGGAAGGGGAGTAGGAGAGAAGAAACGAGGGAAGGAAAGAGGGAGGGAGGGAAGGAAGGAGGGAAGGAAGGGGAGTAGGAGAGAAGAAACGAGGGAAGGAAAGAGGGAGGGAGGGAGGGAAGAAGAAGTAGGACCGTTGTAAGATAAGATGGATCTATGGGATGTTAAGAAAGCAATCTTCAAGTATCTTGTCAACTCTAGGGAAAAATTGTTATAAATACATATTATTAATAACAGTTATGAGATCATATAATTGTGAATGTATATATGAAATTGATAAAATAAAATAAAAATAAAAAAATAAAAAATAAAAAGAACTTCCCCTGGCCTCCCTATCTTCTTCTGATTTTGTTCCTCCAGGTAAAAAATCCTGCTGAAATGTCGCTCCTTCTCAGCTCTTCCCTCTCCCCTCCAAGATATCGGAGGGCAAACATTACTGCGAGGTTGACAAAGGAGAGGATGGCTCCTTTGTTAACATTGCTGCCTCTTTCAACAATGCACGCTTGCAACAGCTGCCTATCTCTGCACTGGATTTGCACCAGCAAAATAAAAACAGGTGTGTGGGTGGGGGGGAAACCACAATGCAATCCTCTCCTGTATTTTAAGAACCGAGGACCTGCGTTCAGGAGAGAGCAGATTGTTTAAAACTAGACCACTGAACAACAGCTGGCATTAATCCACTTGTTTTACTGTAATCCCCGGCAGGATTCAAGCAAAGAAGGAGCAGCCATGTTTTCATCCTGCTGAACGGATGAGACCAAAGCAAATACACCAGGATCGACATCTGTGTTACACCTTCTCGTTCTCTCTATCCTCTTCCCACACATTCCTCACTCCATCCGTTATAAAAATAATAACAAAGAAGTTTCCGGGGAAGAAACGAGATCTTCCTCCAGCAAGCCTTGCATTAATCGAGGGAAATTGTGTTGCTGTAAGGTACACACCATGCAGGCAGGACTAATAGCCAACAATCCAGAATGCTGGTTTGTTTGACCTTCTTGTAACTGGTAACAGTGGTGGGTTTCAAAAAAATTTCGAACCTACTCTGTGGGTGTGGCCTCCTTTGTTCGAGTGGCTTGCTGGCCATGTGTTCTTTCTTTCTTTCCTTCTTTCCTTCCTTCCTTCCTTCCTTCCTCTTCCTTCTTCTCCCTCACTCTCTTTCCTTCCTTTTGTCCTCTATCCCTTTTTCCTTTTTTTCTTTCATCTCTCTCACTTTTTCTTTCTTTCTTTTTTTCTTTCTTTCTTTCTTCCTTTCTCTTTCTCTCTCTGTGTGAGTCTATGTGAGTCTCTGTGTGTGTGTGTGTGTGTGTCAGTGGTGGATTTCAAAATTTTTTGGAACCTCTTCTGTAGGTGTGGCCTGCTTTCTGGGTCCACTGGTGGAACCTCTTCTAACCGGTTCGGTAGATTTAGCAATAGCAGTTAGACTTATATACCGCTTCAAAGGGCTTTCAGCCCTCTCTAAGCGGTTTACAGAGTCAGCATATCGCCCCCACAGTCTGGGTCCTCATTTCACCCACCTCGGAAGGATGGAAGGCTGAGTCAACCTTGAGCCGGTGAGATTTGAACCTCTGAACTGCAGGTAACAGTCAGCTGAAGTGGCCTGCAGTACTGCACCCTAACCACTGCACCACCTCGGCTTGACGAACCGGTTCTACCGAACTGGTGCGAACTGGCAGGAACCCACCTCTGTGGTAACAGCAGCAAGGTAACATTTAGCCAACTTTGAGAGGGGGGGGAGGGAGAAACAGGAAAGAATAAGGTTCTTCTCCAAAAGCCAGTCAAATAGATTGGTCCCTGTCTCTCCCCGTGTCCTCTACTTATGCCAACCTGAAAAAAGTGAAGACACCCTCCTATGTAACTCGGTTCCTGGCAACTGCATCCATGACTTTTCCTTAGCATTTTTTTTTAAAGGAGATATTTTCAACTTTCCAAGTCTGGCCAAAGGCACCTGAGTTGCCAAGAGATCAAGAAAGGCTTGTCAAGAAATGCGAGCTCGCTTTTGTCCCTTTCTCCAAATGGCAGTTAGCACTTAAGACTTATATACCGCTTCACGGTGCTTTACAGCCCTTTCTAAGCGGTTTACAGAGTCAGCCTCTTGCCCCCAACAATCTGGGATCCTCATTTGACCCACCTCGGAAGGACGGAAGGCTGAGTCAACCTTGAGCCTGGTGAGATTCGAACTGCCAAATTGCAGGCACCTGGCAGTCAGCAGAAGTAGCCTGCAGTACTGCATTCTAACCACTGCGCCACCTTGGCTCTTCGCCGTAAATGGTGTACAGTGTGCCAAAGAACTGGAGAAGCTGTGCCAAACTTCCAGGTTAGACAAATGCCCTCAATAGCTGTGCAGTTAAAATGTACACTGCCAGTTAATTGTCAAAGCCTGCGGTATAAGCTGGGGTGACACGACTCTTCCATTCGTAGCTGGTTACCGGCACCACAAATTCTCTAACTAGACTTCCAGCAACTGCTCGCCTCTTCCTCTTCCAAGTCTAGCTATGGAAATGACAGCATGGAGATTTGATAAATGTGGGCTTCCACCGAGTGAGGGAAGACCTGCCTCATAAAAACTTACTAGGCAATGCAAAAAGCTTCTTCCCAAGGCCAGCCTAATTACAGTATATCATTTCAATGCAGAGAGTGGAGATGCAGCCGCTGCTTAGAAAGACAGCATTACGCATTTATCAGATCACGGAGAGAACCCTGCATTAGGATAATGCTTAAGAAAACAATCAAGCCGGAATGGCTGCTACTTAAAAAGGGGGAAGCGATTCTGTCTATGAATGCTTTCCCATTACTGGTGAATGAAACCACAGAAGTGCAATCGGAGGGCAGCAAGTAGCACTCAAACGGGAAATGCGTCTTTGTCCCCATAGAAACCGGCAGGGAAGCCCATGAAAAACAATACTATTTTTATCAAAGCCACATTCATTACTTTGAGTGCATTCAGACATGGCTCTTCAGCAACAGAAGGAAACATGATCACTTCAGCTACTTGCAGTGGGAGTTAAGATTAAGATTAGATTAAGATTTAGTTTATTTGTATGCCGCCCTTCTCCAGGAGGGACTCAGGGCGGCGAACAACTCAAAGGGGGAAAAAGGGAACATAAAACACAATACATGTGATTAAAATAAACAAGAATCATACAACCATACAAGTCGAGAAGGGAGGGGAACTCGTCAACCCCAGGCCTGCCGGCACAGCCAGGTTTTGATGGCTTTCCGGAAGGCCTGGAGAGAGGTGAGGGTCTGAATCTCTGCGGGGAGGTCGTTCCAAAGGGCCGGAGCTGCCACAGAGAAGGCCCTCCCCGGGTAGTAGCCAGGTGGCATTGGCTGGTAGACGGAACCCGGAGGCCAACCCTGTGTGATCTAATGGGTCTTTGGGAGGTAATTGGCAGCAGGCGGTCTCTCAAGTACCCAGGTCCAATACCATGAAGGGCTTTATAAGTTACGACTAGCCCCTTGAAGCGTATCCGGAGACTGATCGGTAGCCAGTGCAGCTCGCGGAGGATAGGTGTAACATGGGTGTACCGAGGTGCACCCACAATCGCTCGCGCGGCTGCGTTCTGGACGAGTTGAAGTCTCCGAATACTCTTCAAGGGCTGCCCCATGTAGAGCGCATTGCTAGAGTTATTTCTGATGAACCAGCTTAAGGTAGTGATGGCCAAAAAAGCACACACCAATAATGTGCATGGACCCTCCCTGCGCATGGATGTGCCCTACTCCCTGTGCATGCATGCACCCCACCTTCCACACATGCACATAACCCCACCCGCACATGCATGTGTGACCTCCACGTCAGCCCTCCTGCATACATACGCACGCATCTCCTGCATGTGTCCCACCTCCGCGCATGCACAGCGGAGATCTGAAAACCAGCTGGCTGGCGGGAGACGCGCCCACGTGCGTGGCAGAACTGAGATTGGGCGAAGGCTCACATGCCACCTGTAGCACACATGTCATAGGTTCGCCATCACGGGTTTAAAGTATTAAGGTATAATGGATTATAACGTAAAGCTCATCTCAGAAAAATCTGGGGGGATTTTAAAGAATTTCTGACTTGCAGGGAAATTCTGTGAGAAGGGCTTCGCGTGGTTTACACAGAGAAGTTACCTGCCAGGGTGAAGATGGATGGGTGACAAAATATTTGATTTGGGCTCTGCCTACGTGAACGGGGAACAACAAAAATGTATCTCAGAAACAGGATGTGAAAGCCCCATCAGTTAGCATGTTAGTGTGACTTTTGATTTATTACATCTCAGTAATATTTTAACATAATTCGTTTCAAGGAGACCTAGCAGAATTTCCTATGCTTCCACTTCAATTGATACATGCACAGATTTCAACCTATGGTGGTAGACTACAGATAATCCTCGACTTATGACCACAATTGAGCCTCAAATTTCTGTTGCTAAATGAGATACTTGTTAAGGGAATTCTGCCCCATTCTACAACCTTTCTCGTGACAGCAGTTAAGTGAATCACTGTAGTTGTTATGTTAGTTACACGGCCGTTAAATGAATTTGGCTGGCCCATTGACATTGCTTGTCAGAAGGATCATATGTAACATAAAATGTTATTGTTAATATTAATTGGGTTTGTCTTTGGATACTCTATCGAATTTCCTTTCTAACTTTTGTAATATGTGTTGTTGTTTTTTAATGTTGTACGCCGCCCTGAGTCCTTTGGGAGAAGGCCGGCATATAAATCCACTAAACAGAGAAAGAGAAGGAGAGGAGGGAGGGAGAGAAAGAGAAGGAGGGAGGGCAGGAAGGGGAAGAGAGAGGGTAGGAGTAGGGGAGAGGTAAGGGAAGGAAGAAGGGGAAGGAGAGGAGGAAGGAAGGAAGTAGAGAAGGAAGGGAGGGAGAAAAGAAAGGGAAAATAAGGTGGTGTTACATCAGGCGCTAGGGATGGTAAACAAAGCAACCCAAACTGTACCTTATAATCTTTTAAATGGAATAACAATAGTATAAGAATGGCAAAGAAAAAGAATAACCATGTGAATGTATACCTGATAAGTGTATGTAAGAGAATAAATGACAGTAAGAATATAAAGCACAATATAGGTAAACAATATTTGGTTATAAATAGCTAAGTATAAATAAATATAGAATTGTACATAAAAATGGATAACGAATAAGGAGACCATGAATGCAAGATAGAAATGTATAGAAAGGAAAACACTAACTGCAAAGAAACCGATGCAGAACTGCTGTATGATATACGATGGAACTTATTGTTCCTATGTTGTTTTAAGTCATGTGTCTGTTTCTGTTGATGTGTTTAAAATAAAAATTAAAAAGAAATAAATGCAACAAACAAACAAATGATAAATATGAGGCAGTTGCCAAGCGTCTGAATTTTGGTCAGGTGATGCTATAACATCATAAATGAGAAAAACAATCGTTAAGTCCCTTTTTTTCAATGTTGTCGTAACTTCAAAAGGCGACTAAATGAATTGTTGTAAATTGAGGACTACCTGAATAATCCAGTAGAAAGTTTCCATGACAATGAATCGTGTGGAGATAGGTAACTGACTCGATAAATGTTTATAACTTTTCAAGGGACTGGCCATAAATTAGAAGGCCCTGGGACAATCCGAGCCGAGGTGGCGCAGTGGTTAGGGTGCAGTACTGCAGCCACTTCAGCTGACTGTTATCTGCAGTTCGGCGGTTCTAATCTCACCGGCTCAGGGTTGACTCAGCCTTCCATCCTTCCGAGGTGGGTAAAATGAGGACCCAGATTGTTGGGGGCGATATGCTGACTCTGTAAACCGCTTAGAGGGGGCTGAAAGCCCTATGAAGCGGTATATAAGTCTAACTGCTATTGCTATCAGCCTGGGAGGGTTAGGGTTATGCATACTGGTTCAGAGCATCTAAGCCCCAGGACTGTAAACACAGAGATAAATTGCAAGCAAATTTCACATAAGCTGTCGAGAAGAAAAGTAATTCCCTAGATTCAGGGCTGCCACGTTCTCCAGCGTAAACAAAGATTCAGGTTGTGCTAACGATGAAATCCTTTATAGGGTCTTAAAAAGAGCAGAAGTGAATCCTGCCTAGGGAAGGTTCTCCATCATCCAGGTCCTGGTTGTCCCAAAGGTGTTTCTTCAAGAGGCAACTGGGATTTCTTGCTTTTCTTTGAAGATATTTCGCTTCCCATCCCAAGAAGCTTCTTCAGCTCTGGCTGGATGGTGGGGAATTGGAAGGATTTATACTCCTCGCAGACAGCTGGTCATTTGCATCCTTTTCGAGAGTCGTTGAGGCCACTTGGAGGTTTATCTCTGTCCTCAGGGTCACCTAAGCAGTGCAAATGGGTGTGGGGGCCTTCAGCAGTTCCAAAAAGGCTCCAAGCCCATTTGCACTACTCAGGTGACTCTGAGGACACAGATAAGTAGCCTCAAAGACTCTTTCAAAGAATGCAAATGACCAGCTCTCCCCAACAACCAGCCTGAGCTGAAGAAGCTTATTGGGAGAGAAGTTTCTTCAAAGAAAAACCAGGAACTTCAGTTGCCTCTTGAAAAAGCACCTTTGGGACAAGCTAATTCTGCCTTATTTACAGCACTAACATCAAAGCCTCAGAAATTAGGCAGCATGATTTCCAAGAAGAAGAGCTGAAAAAGGGCTCCCCATTTAAACCATAGCTCAACCATAAACCCACTTCTCTGTGTTAGAAAAATGTTGTTTTCTATAAAGTGGCATATGGCAACAAATTATTTTATTGGAGTTAACCTAATGTATTCCTGGAGTGTCTTAGCAGTATTCTTTAGAGACTCCGTTACCATCATCTTGGCAGATAATCCTCGATTTACGACCACCATTGGGGCTGGAATTTCAGTTACAATTTCAGTTCAGTTGCAAAAATATCCAAACTGGAATAGTTTAAGGTAGGTAGCCTTTCCCATTCTTGTATTCTCCTTAGGCCTAGGATACTTTGGAATTGTAATCCTTTCTCCATAAGAATATGAAATGCAACACATCTGTTTTAAAGAATATGGCAAATCCATCCCACAGAAACAGGCAATTTTTTTTTCTTAATACTGTACAAAGAATTTTCAATTACCTGATTTAGAATTTCAGAATGCCATCTTTTTTAAAAAAAAAAAAAATGGAAAAGTACACAGACCTTACAAAACATAATAATCCCTAATAAGAAAGTTGGAATCTAATAGTGAACTTGTTCAATAGAGGAAAAAGCAGTACATACATACTTGGAAGCCAAATGGAATTATGTAACTAATCCACTTTTTACCATTTGATAAATGAGATGTGCTGCCAAGGAGGACAAAAATCCACCTTCCCACCTGCTGGCAAATTCAAAATTCATTAGGAAAAGCATTATTTTTTCTGGGATGAAGTGTAACCTCTGCTTTCACCTTCCACAGCTACACCTTCCATTTGACCTGGCAGCTTTTCATTCTGTGCTGAGTTAATAAGGTCTATTCATCTTCATATCCATAACTATGTCTTTGTGTGTGGGGAGGGAGGGGGGAGGCAGAAAGGTTCAAGGAAGCCTGATATGGACCCAACATGCATATTAGATCAAGGCAAAGAAAGGAGGGGAAAAAGCACAAAAATCTACTGGTGGAGAAATGAAAAGTTCTAGAAAAGGGTGATGGGGAAGTGGAATTACGAATACTGCACAATTATTGCTAATCTGCCTCACTGTGAAACCAATCTCATATCCTAAACCAGTGTTTTTCAACCACTGTGCCGCGGCACACTAGTGTGCCGTGACATAGTGTAAGGTGTGCCGTGGGAAAATTACTTTATATATAGTCAATATAGGCACAGAGTTAAATTTTTTTAACATTTTCTAATGGTGGTGTGCCTCGTGATTTTTTTCATGAAAAAAGTGTGCCTTTGCACAAAAAAGGTTGAAAAACACTGTCCTAAACGATGCAGATTGATTTAGGAGTTTCAAATGCATTCCCCTACCTTCTTAAATATTATTAAATGTTCAGAATGAACCAAGACAGATACTACAGCTACACTGCTTGGCTCTGTGCCTCAACTGCTTGAGTTTTTACAAAGTTTCTTCCTGTTGATTACAGTAGATTCTAGATAGATAGATAGATAGATGATAGATTAGATAGATAGATATAGATAGATTAAATAGATAGATAGATAGATAGATTAGATAGATATAGATATAGATAGATAGATGATAGATAGATAGATGGATGGATGATAGGTAGGTAGGTAGATAAAGAAGGAAGGAAGGAAGGAAGAAAGGAAGAAAGGAAGGAAGGAAGGAAGGAAGGAAGGAAGGAAGGAAGGAAGGGAGGGAGGGAGGGAGGCATGCTGCAAACAGCCTCTATAGCAGCAATGGTGAACCTTTCTTGGCTCTCGTGCCAAATGACTTCCAGAAGTGATTTCTGGTTTGCTCATAGTGTCATTTTTCATCCTCCGGAGCTTTCACGGAAGCCTCCAGGAGGCTCCGGAGGGCTTAAACTGGCCCTACAAGCAAACCAGAAGTCCATTCCTGAACTTCTGGTTTGCCCGTAGGCCATTTTTTTGCGCTTCAGAGGCTTCAGGGAAGCTCCTAAAGCCTCCGGAGGGTCTCCAGGAGGTCGGAGGAGGCTGTTTTCACCCTCCCCAGGTTCCTATAAAGCATCCTGGGAGGGCGAAAAATGGCCTCAAAAAAGGCTAAAGTCAGGTGGCATGTGTGCTGGCCAGCTGACAGGGCAACGCCTTGCATGCCCTGACAAATGGCTCCGCGTGCCACCTGTGGCACGTGTGCCATAGGTTCACCATCCCGGCTCTATAGAATCATGCCATTTATGTTAAATAAGTGCATGCCAGTATGGCTTCCATTTGCTCCATAGAAGCATCCTTGGAAAATGACAAAAATGTTGATTTGTCTATGGCAGGGGTGTCAAACTCGATTTTCATTGAGGGCCGTATCAGGGTCGTGTTTGGCCTCAGGGGGCCGGAGTGGATGTGACCGGGAGTAGGCGTGGCCAGCTCTACATCACTCATGTCATGGGTCCCTGTGGTGGCCTGAGCACTCTGCCAGAGAAAACGAGCTCTTTGCTGTTTCCAGGGCGGCCATGTGGGCCAGATCTGGGTCCAGGGCCTTGAGTTTGACACAGTACAATACAATAGCAGAGTTGGAAGGGACCTTGGAGGTCTTCTAGTCCAACCCCCTACCTAGGCAGGAAACCCTATACCGTTCCAGACAAATGGCTATCCAGCATCTTCTTAAAGACTTCCAGTGTTGGGGCATTCACAACTTCTGGAGGCAACTTCTGTTCCACTGATTAATTGTTCTAACTGTCAGGAAATTTCTCCTCAGTTATAAGTTGCTTCTCTCCTTGATTAGTTTCCACCCATTGCTTCTTGTTCTGCCCTCAGGTGCCTTGGAGAATAGCTTGACTCCCTCTTCTTTGTGGCAATCCCTGAGATATTAGGACACTGCTGTCATGTCTCCCCTAGTCCTTCTTTTCATTAAACTAGACATACCCAGTTCCTGCAACTGTTCTTCCTGTGTTTTAGTCTCCAGTCCCCTAATCCTCTTTGTTGCTCTTCTCTGCACTATTTCTAGAGTCTGCCCTGGTCTATGGAGATTCTCAGTCATAAGAGGTCACGGTTGTCCCAAAGGTGCTTTTTCCAATGGTAACTGGACTTTCTTTGTTTTTCCTTGAAGACGTTTCACTTCTCCTCCCAAGAAGCTTCTTCAGTTCTGAAACATGACGTGATATAAAACTGGAAAAGCTTCTTGGATGCGAAGCGAAACGTCTTTTAAGGAAAAACAACGTGTCTTTTGAAAAAGGACCTTTCGGATGGCAAATGCGTTGGGTGGCTGTTTCGCTTGGGGAAGGGCCAACTTGCCGAGGGGGAAAAGTCAAAGGTAAACCCGTGGAGTTTTGGAGAGGAGGAGGAGGTCCATTTGTCCATTTCTAGAATAATTCTAAGTTCTGTGGCATAGCTATACCAGAGGTGGGTTCCTACCAGTTGGCACCTATTCGGTAGAACCGGTTCATCAAATCTACCGAACCGGTTAGAAGAGGTTCCACCAGTGGACCCGGAAAGCAGGCCACACCTACAGAAGAGCTTCCAATTGCTTTTGAAACCCACCACTGGTCCTTGGATATGATTATTCTACACTATCATGCTCCTATTTATAAAACTCAGTGCCTCTGTGAAAGGTAAGGATGACTACTGCGTTTGTGGTGCAATCAGAACATTGCGTGTGTTGAAGTTGTTTTAACGCAAACCAAAGATGCCTTTTAAAAAACAAGTTGACATCCTATTCTTATGCATGCCAGTGCTGTGTGTGGGGTAATTTAAGGTGGTTCTGACAAGCGTCGTCGGCATCTTCATATCCGGTCACATGGGCAGCAAGCCACTCCCATCCGGTCACATGGGTGGCAAGCCACTCCCATCCGGTCACATGGATGGCAAGCCACTCCCATCCGGTCACATGGACAGCAAGCCACTCCCACAAAGGAGGCCACACCCACAGAGTAGGTTCAAACAAATTTTGAAACCCACCACTGAGCTACACGCACCATAGTTGCCCAGCCTTTAAGGAACAGACAAGCCCCATCAGAGCAGCCATACCAGGAACATACCTGTTCCCATTCCAAGGGTGCCGCCAGCGTTAAGTTGCCATCCTACCCATGCCTGAGAGTGAAATTCACAACCAGGGCTTCCCTGGTGTCTAGTTTTTAGTGAGTCAGCCAAAACCACAAACCACATGAGGGCTCTGCTGATCCCTGCTAGGCTAAACAGAAGATCTGAGGGAAGCCAAAATCTGTGCAAATAGCAGAGCTGCACCAAGGACTGCTGCACCAAGGACACCACCGGTTCTTGCCATTCTTTTCCCCCCTCTTCATCCACCATCCCAGCCACAGGGAACTCAGAATGATGGAAAACACAAATATTAAACTGGTTCAACTTAGGAGCTAAATGCCATTAAGAGACAAGACGTACAATGAGAAGTACGTAAAGCAAAGCCTGCTGGCTTCGGTGTGCACATTGTGAGAATAGCAAAAAGGAAAAAAAATAATATCAAATATTAAATATCAGAGCCGAGGTGGCGCAGTGGTTAAATGCAGCACTGCAGGCTACTTCAGCTGACTGCAGTTCTGCAGTTCGGCTGTTCAAATCTCACCGGCTCAGGGTTGACTCAGCCTTCCATCCTTCCGAGGTGGGTATAATGAGGACCCAGATTGTTGTTTGGGGCAATATGCTGACTCTTTAAACTGCTTAGAGAGGGCTGAAAGCCCTATGAAGCAGTATATAAGTCTAACTGCTATTGCTATTGCTATCAACAAGGGAGACCTGGTGGCTCAGTGGATAAGACGCTGAGCTTGTTTGATCAGAAAGTTCGACGGTTTTAATCCCTAGCACCGCGTAACAGGGTAAGCTCCGGTTACTTGTCCCAGCTTCTGACAACTTAGCAGTTCGAAAGCAAGTAACAAATGCAAGTAGAAAAATAGGAACCACTTTGATGGGAACAGTGTTCCATGTGCCTTCGGCTTTTAGACATGCCAGCCACATGACCACGGAGACATCTTCGGACAGCGCTGGCTTTGAAACGGAGCTGAGCACCACCCCCTAGAGTCGACTAGCACATATGTGCGAAGGGAACCTTTACCTATTAAATATCTTTTTTTTTAAGTACACAAATATTTTTTTTTAAATCAAGTCTTTCAGATGGCATGGCCGAGGTGGCGCAGTGATTAGGGTGCAGTACTGCAGGCCACTTCAGCTGACTGTTATCTGCAGTTCAGCGGTTCTAATCTCACCGGCTCAAGGTTGACTCAGCCTTCCATCCTTCCGAGGTGGGTAAAATGAGCATCCGGATTGTTGGGGGCGATATGCTGACTCTGTAAACCGCTTAGAGAGGGCTGAAAGCCCTATGAAGTGGTATATAAGTCTAACTGCTATTGCTATTGCTATGGCTTCAGGCCAGCTTCCTCTCTTCCTTGAATATATATTTTAAAGCAATCCCTGATGGGCTGAACATCTGAAATGCCACCTAATAATTGGGAAGGTTATCTTCAGTAAATGGTGAGCCCTATCATTGAGCCGTGGTGGCGCAGAATGCAGTATTGCAAGGCTGGCTCTGCCCATTGCCAGCAGTTTGATTCTGACTTTCTGAAGGCTGACTCAGCCTTCCATCCTTGCAAGGTTGGCAAAATGAGGACCCAGATTGTTGGGGGCAATAGGCTAACTTTGTAAACCGCTTAAGAGAGGGCTGTAAAGCACTGCAAAGTGGTATATAAGTCTAACTGCTATTGCTATCTCTGGATGAGGGTAGCTAGGATTACTTCTGCTTGTGGCAGAAACATCTGGGAAATCTGCTCGCAGAAATCTGCTCTTCGCCAATTTCCTGTGCGGCCTTCAGCAAGGAACTGCCAGATTCAGTTCCTCAGTTGCAAAAATGGAAATAAAACCAGTATTGTTCATCTGGTTGGCACAGAGGATGTTTAGTGTAAAGACCACAACGAGTTCCACAACGGCTGCATATTATTACAAAGATTAACACATTGTTCTACTGACTGTTTTCATGCAAATCAGCTGAGAATCTCAGTGTTAAGATATATCTTAAAATAGCCTTATTGTGTCACTTGTAATTCCTAGAAGACTGGGCTCCTTTAGTTTGTTTTCGAGGAAAGCAGCATATGGATTTGTTCTTCCTGAAAGCAAACATTAGTGCTAAGCAACTGAAGAGCAGTGGACTGTCGTAGCACATATTAACAGGTGAAGAACCAAGTGCCAATGCTTAAGAGAAATCTATTACTTGGCAGGAAGTAGGGAATGTGTTGTGGCCCAGCAGGAGACGTTGGAGCTGCCACCAGACTCCGACAGCGAGGGGCCCTATGAGTCGGCCCTGGAGGATGTGGAGGACCCTGGACAGGGTTCCGACTCCGAGCAGGGTGCAGAGAGACTGGTTGGCCACCAGGTGGCTCCTGAGCCTTGGATCAGTGGGGAGGAGACAAGGGAGAGTGATCCAGAAACCAACAGTGAGTTGTTCTGGGATGCATGCTGTCAAAGGGCTACTCGGCATCAAGAACAACTACGTAATTACAGGAGGTAATTGCGCTCAGCTGATGGTCATTAGGCTCCTCTCCAGACTATAAAAGAGACTGCTTGTGCCACGCCCTTCTTGCAGAAGTCAACGCTTTGACTAAAGAGAAACTAACTTGGCAAGCTGGATTGCTGCCAGAGTTAGTCTGAATTGCCACCAAGGTTTGTCGGCCTTGCTGCCAAGGTCCTTATCTGTTTGTTTACTTGGCTTTCAGCCACCGAGATTCTGGTCTTGTTATTAAAGGACATTCTCATTAAGCTTGTCTTGGCTTTCGTTACTGGACAGAGGAGGGGGTCAGAACAGGAATGCTAGCGCTTGCATCACTGGTTATGTTTTGGGGGATAATTTCCTTTCCCCGAGTTTGCAAAACCAAAGCCTAGAATGGACTAATGCTACCTTCAGAACAACAGGTAACATTTTACTTTATTTGAGCCCCTCCAGTGAAGTCTTGAATCCAACTCATTCAAGTGACTTCCCTATGTTTATTTAATTAGATTTTTATCCCACCTTCATTACTTTATAGCAATAGCAGTTAGACTTATATACCGCTTCATAGGGCTTTCAGCCCTCTCTAAGCGGTTTACAGAGTCAGCATATCGCCCCCACAGTCTGGGTCCTCATTTTACCCACCTCGGAAGGATGGAAGGCTGAGACAACCCTGAGCCGGTGAGATTTGAACCGCTGAACTGCTGAACTAGCAGTCAGCTGAAGTGGCCTGCAGTACTGCACTCTACCCACTGCGCCACCTCGGCTCTCTATATGCATAACTCAAGGTGGCAAACTTACATAATCCTCCTTCCTCCTCCTATTTTCCCCCACTACAATCTGGTGAGATGAGATGAATTGGGCTGAGAGAGAAGTGATCCAAAGTCACCCAGATGGCTTTCAGGACACTTACCGTGTCCTGGTTTCTAGCCTGACATCTTAACCAGATAGTCATGAGAAATCCATCTGATTTGGGGATCTATTTTCTATCTGCATATGGAATCCCATCCATCCATCCATCCATCCATCTCTATCCCTCCCCCTCCATCTTGATATACTGTATATCTATGCATTAAAATTCTTGTCTTGTTCCTAACACTTAACATGATGAGAAAATATTACTGTCTTCCCAAGTCCAGAGATATTCCCCACTGTTAAAAAAAATGGCCACCTAGAATGCAAAAAAACTTCCAAAATAATAGAATCCTTTTTAAAATGTTACTAGCAAAGCTGATTAACAAGTATGAATTCTAAGCATTCAATATTATGACAGCCAACATTTGAATTTAATTGAAGACTTTTAAAAAGTACTTGCTGAATATAATTTACTGGCAGGACAAAATGATTGCAATAGGGAAAAAAAGTGATAAGACAAAAGCTGAACATATTATTTTAATTTCAAAACATCATCTTAGTTATGTCAGGCAATGCTAATAGCGTGACTATATATTGATCAAAATAATCAATTAAATGAAAGTGAGAAGGGATCAATCTTTTTGGGCACTAGCATAAATGGTAACACACTCAACAATTCAGTAAAAAAAGGAGAGCTAGAGAGAGATATATCAACTGCCAGCAAATCTAAATATATTAATGGAAAGAAGATAAAATATACATATAAAAAATACAGTACATCACATTGTGCCACACAAAAGTTGGCATTCTTTAAACACTGATTCAGATATAATAGTTGATCTTATTCATCGGGATCCAAGGCCTTGCTCCCCTCTCTTGTGCACATATGTCAAGGTTGTAAAATACCAAGTATAGAGCCACACAATTCATGTAGTAACAACGGCCTATTAATCTCCAGCAAGATGAGGTTGAGCACCAGAACATTATATCACAACCAAGAATACATTAAAGCAAGACACCAGTTCAGAACAAAGTATATACTTGGGAATACGCAGCTATATGGAACTTCTCATTTTTCATTTCATTTCATTTGTCTTGTATGCCGCCCACTCCCGGAGGACTCCGGACGGCTCACAACAGACAAGGGAAGGGGGGTAAATAGACAAAGACAACACTTTAAAAAGATGCAACATTCACAATTTCTGTGGGGCTGGATGTTTCACAAGCACCCCGGCCTGCTGGAGCAGCCAGGACTTGGTGGCTTTGCGGAAGGCCGGGAGGGTAGTAAGGGTCCGGATCTCCACGGGGAGGTCATTCCAGAGGGCTGGAGCTGCAACAGAGAAGGCTCTCCCCCAGGGAGTCGCCAGCCGGCATTGGCTGGCGGATGGAATCTGGAGGAGACCTAACCTGTGAGATCTAATCGGTTTCTGTGAGATAATCGGCAGGAGGCGGTCTCTCAGGTACCCAGGTCCGATGCCATGTAGAGTTTTATAGGTAACGACCAGCACCTTGAAACGGGTCCGGAGACTAATGGGTAGCCAGTGCAGCTCGCGGAGGATAGGTGTGACGTGGGTGTACCTGGGTGCACCCACAATCGCTCGCACGGCTGAACAAAGACTACCTCTCTCAAAATATATGCTGCTTTATTCTCGAAGAGGAAATAGGCAGGACTCAATGTGGACAAGGCACCATCATCAGGAAGAAGCAAGGAGCCTGCAAGAATGCTAGGAAATGGAAGTGCCATTTATGGAACAAGAATGGGGTTTTTATGCAAGGAATTAAACCGCCTTATTTTATACAAATGAACACAATATAAAAATCTGAAAGTTCAGGGTTTCAAAGAGCAGAGAAACCTCCGTGGATGCAAAAAGTCCCTGTGTTCTTCATGGAGAAAACACATGGCACGCAGATTGAACTGGTGCGTTTTATTATTCATCCTCTGTGTTCACTATACACCATGGCAGACCTCAGTATGAATTAGAAGTTCCTTCTCAGCAGGCAAAAAAATGCATTCCATATTCTACACACATCTTAATCAAACAACCATTGTATACAGATTCTAAACACGTATGACTTTCTAGAAGGAACGAATGCAGTGCTGAAGTCGGGAACTCCTAAAAGCAACCATTCGCCCACAACTTTTAGTAATTACTCAGAACATACATTCAATGTGAAGCTGAAAGGGAGAACTATTGCCACTATAGTATTGCTGAATTAACTAATATTAACAGGGTGTTGTAGGCTCGCACAAATCAACCCTGCCCAGATAGTAATTTCTATAGGCTTATGAAACATTACTGGATTTTTAAAGAACTTCCATGATCAAAATGAACTGATACAAGTGCCGTGTGACCTGGTCAACCCTAACAGATTTATGCACCAAATCAATACATTTTTTTGTTTTACCTATGCAACTTGGATTTGTTTCACACCAACAACAAAGCGTCTAACCATTTTTCCTCCTATGTGCTAATCTGTACAATGCTTCCGATTCAGTTCTGAAGAAATGCTTTGAAATGTGTGGGAACACAAAGTAAGCCTCCCACATGGGGACTCATGAAAGCAACAGCGTCCATTTCCAGTATCATGCTGCTCTTCAGGATTGGGCTGCAGGAGTGCAACCCGAAGAAGGGATGAAGCTGTTTTAGTGAGTCAACAGCAGGTGTTCCTTTCATATTCCTGTGCATGGTAAAATGTATCTTCTGAATCACAGCTGGAACACTGAAAAACCCAGCTGCGTCCCCTACAAAAGTTCCAAATCCAAAGCCTAAATCACACTGAAAGATTGTGTGTGCAGGATAAAATTTGTATTATCACAGGGATGGGAGCAGAGTCAATAAAAGTCTACATTCCTGTCCTCTCCATACCCAGACTCACACAGGTAGTCCTCCACGTATGATCACATATGGGCCCTAGAATTTGAGTTTTTTTTAAATTGTTTTATTTATATGCCGCCCTATTCCCTGCAGGGACTCAGGGCGGCGAACAACTCAAACGGGAAAGGGAACATACAGAAACAAGACAAGTATTTAAAAATAACCAACAACCATACCTGTCGAGAGGGGAAGGGAGCTCATCAACCCCAGGCCTGCCGACACAGCCAGGTTTTAATGGCTTTTCGGAAGGCCGGGAGAGAGGCGAGGGTCCGAATCTCCGCGGGGAGTTCGTTTCAAAGGGCTGGAGCTGCGACAGAGAAGGCCCTCCCTCGGGTCGTAGCCAGATGGCATTGGCTGGTAGACGGGACCCGGAGGAGGCCGACCCTGTGCGATCTAATGGGTCTTTGGGAGGTAATTGGCAGCAGGCGGTCTCTCAAGTACCCAGGTCCAATACCATGAAGGGCTTTATAAGTTACGACTAGCACTTTGAAGTGTATCCGGAGACCGATTGGAAGCCAGAGGATAGGTGTAACATGGGTGTATCGAGGTACACCCACAATCACTCGCACTGCTGTTGAGTAAAGTGATCATGAAATGAGATGCCACAGGACTGTTTTGCTGATGGTCTGCAATCCCAGCTTTTCCAATTGCGGTCATTAAGGCACACAATGCATGTCATTATTAAGGGGACCACTGGATAGAAGGAGTGTGGGAACACTGGCATTAGCTAGCATTTCCCCCAGATTTGAGGCCTGTTTCTCCAGTGCAGGGAGAGAATCTGAACCCTACACCTGTGATGGCGAACCTATGGCATGTGTGCCGGAAGTGGCACACAAACTCATCTTTCTGGGCATGCCAGCAGTCACCCTTTGCTCTTCTGGGTTCTGGAGTCTTCAGCTGGTCTTCACGCGCATGGGATGCCAGAAACCAGAAGAATAGCTCCCTGGCGTACATGCATGCATCTGGAAGCTGAGCTTCTGGTTTTCAGCGTGCACATGCACACCACCCAACTGTTCTTTACAGAAACCGGCAGACCAACCAGCTGTTCTCCTGGAAACTGGAAGATCAGGTGATCAGGGTACTTGAGACACTGCCAGCTGCCAATTACCTCCAACAGACCGATTAGATCCCACAGATTAGGCCTCCTCCGAATTCCATCCACTGGCCAATGCCGATTGGCGACCACCCGGAGGAGGGCCTTCTCTGTGGCTGCTCCGGCCCTTTGGAACGAACTCCCCGTGGAGATTCAGACCCTCGCCACCCTCCAGGCTTTCCGCAAAGCCCTTAAAACCTGGCTGTTCCGACAGGCCTGGGGCTAATGATTTCTTGTCCCTGCTCGAATGATATGGTTGTTGAGTGTTTTAAATTGTGGTATTGTTTTGTCCATGTTCCTTTTTTTTTCTTCCCTATTTGTATCCCCCCCCCCCTTGACTTGGTTGTGAGCCACCCTGTGTCCCTTCTGGGAATAGGGCGGCATAGAAATATAAGAGCCGAGGTGGCGCAGTGGTTAAATGCAGCACTGCAGGCTACTGCTAGATCAGCAGTTCAGCGGTTCAAATCTCACCGGCTCAGGGTTGACTCAGCCTTCCATCCTTCCGAGGTGGGTAAGATGAGGACCCGGACTGTGGGGGCAATATGCTGACTCTCTGTAAACCGCTTAGAGAGGGCCGAAAGCCCTATGAAGCAGTATATAAGTCTACTGCTATTGCTATATAATAAATTCAATTCAATTCAATTCAATTCAATCAGTGCACATGCTGGAAACCAGAAGCTTAGATATGCGTGGAGAGAACTGCTCCGGTGCTTCCCCAGTCCCGTTTCGGCACTCAGTGCCGAATAGGTTTGCCAACACTCCCCTACACTATGTAACCAAAGTTGGTTGAATAAGATCTAAACAGCTTGATCCACGAGTTATAAACTACAAGACACAAAATATGCATATAACATTCTAAGCTCTAAACCAAACAAGCCATTTTGTAGCATCGTGCGTTGTCTGTGATCCCACTTAAGTGAGAGCTATGTCAGATGCTCTTTATCCAAAGGCATCACCTCCAAAAAGCAATGAAGGGCAACCTAATGCTTAAGGGTTGTGCATTAATCCCAGAGAGCCATAGGACATTCCGCTCCCTCTCTGGACCCATGCTGAACCTTCTGCCCACCCAGACATGCCATTCTGGGAGTAATTCCGAGGGGGACTGGGAGCAAATCCTCTAAACTAGAAGCAGCCTAGAGAATTTACAGGGCGGGGCATAACCTTTTCCTAGGGGGTCACAGCAAGATCGACAGCAGTTTACAACTTCCGCGACACCTCATTTTAAAGCCCATAAAAAACTGAATTGAATGAGCTATTAAATGTTAAATTTGCTTTAAGAATGGCTGGAAAATTCGATTCGGAAGAACAAAGGATCATTGACAGAATAAAATGCATTGCCTTTCGAGAGGCTCGCGATGCTGGAGCCAGATCTCAATTCGCCAGATCTCAATCCGGCAGAGAACATTGGGGCCATAATTAAGGATGAAGTGGAAGCTCTGATGATTCAGGAGCAAGGTCAAAATCGATATTCGGTTGAAACTTTGAGAATGAATTTGGAAACTGTGTTGAAAAATCTGGAAAATCGAACGGAACTGTTTGAAGATTTGTTGTGTTCTTATCCACCTCGTTTGAATGCTGTTCGAAGGGCTAATGGTGGTCATACTGACTATTAAATCGTGTCAATAAACTCAGTTTTTGATGGGCTTTCGAATGGTGTATGAATTATTTGTGTTGTTATTACAAGTGTTGCTGTGACCCCCTAGGAAAAGGTTATGCCCCGCCCTGTACTTTTGGAAGCCACCAATTCCTCCAGAAAAGCCTGGGCCAGGAAGTCAAATGAAATTAAAGCATGGTCCAGAGAGAGATTGGAATGTGTTGCTTCCAAATTGACATGCTCTACATATCCCTGCTGGTGACCTACTTGCAACTAATGCAGAGTGGAGCAGAAGGAGATCAATCTTTCTAGATTGGCTTCTTTAATAGCAATAGCAGTTAGACTTATATAGCAGTAGACTTATATATACCGCTTCATAGGCCTTTCAGGCCTCTCTAAGCGGTTTACAGAGAGTCAGCATATTGCCCCCAACAATCTGGGTCCTCATTTTACCCACCTCGGAAGGATGGAAGGCTGAGTCAACCCTGAGCTGGTGAGATTTGAACCGCTGACCTGCTGATCTAGCAGTAGCCTGCAGTGCTGCATTTAACCACTGCGCCACCTTGGCTCTTACTGCTTCATAGGGCTTTCAGCCCTCTCTAAGCGGTTTACAGAGTCAGCATATCGCCCCCACAGTCTGGGTCCTCATTTCACCCACTTCGGAGGGATGGAAGGCTGAGTCAACCCTGAGCCGGTGAGATTTGAACCGCTGAACTGCAGATAGCAGTCAGCTGAAGTGGCCTGCAATACTGCACTCTACCCACTGCGCCACCTCAGCTCAGGTTGACAAGGCAGGATACCACACCAAAATTGCAATACAAGTCGAATGTTGTTGTAAAAATATCCCATCTGTTTTATTATTTTTTAAAATTTTTCTTTTAGAAAAGCACTTAAAAGTAATACACACCGGCAATTCTGATTGGGCAACATTTTTTTTTATAAAAAACAACTGAGAAACAATCAATGAGGTTTTTGGCACCTTTCACAATGTTCCCAATAGGTTATTTCGTAAACCTGAAGAATCAAACTGTAGTCTCTGAAAACTCCCGACACGATCCAACTGTTACTCTCTTAAAACAACTCACATTCTTGTTTTCATCCCAGCATACATTGCCCCCAATTTTGGAAAGGATGAAAATGTACACGTTAACAGCTAAAAATTGTAGCGTAACTCTATAGAGTTTAAGACTAGGTGCATAAAACAGTTGTTCGGGTGGAAAGAAAAGAATTTGTGCGTCTAGATTTTAGCTGTCACAAGAGGATGGGCTCAAGAACAGAGCCACATGAAATGCTCTTCCCAGTGAACCCACTGAAAAGGGGAAAGGTCGAAAACGCAGCTGGAACAACTCATGCGCAAGAGTAATATTAATAGCCCTATGTAGGAAAGCAACTTGTTATGAAACTACAATCCAAAAGTTCATCTCATGGGAAAAATTCGTATTTTGTTTTGTAGATTAGTCAACTTGGATATAAGATTTTACATGGATGGGACACCTATGGTTCTTCAAAGATTACTGACCCATATACCCCAACAGTTGTAGTTCAGGTACAGTGCCCAAGATATAGCAATAGCACCTAAGACTTTTATACCGCTTCACAGTGCTTTACAGCCCTCCCTAAGAGGTTGACAGAGTCAGCATATTGTCCCCCAACAATCTGGGTCCTCGTTTTACCAATCTAAGAAGAATGAAAGGCTGAGTCAACCCTTCAGCTGGTGAGAATCGAACTGCTGGCAGTCGGCAGAATTTGCCAGCGATACTGCAATCTAACCTCTGCGCCACCATGGCTCTGGGTCTGATAGTGGAGAGAGTTAAGTTGAAGGTTACCCCCAGCCATGGAAACTCAAGGAGAACCCTTTCCTCTCAGCCCATGCCTTGAACAATAGCAATAGCAGTTAGACTTATATACCGCTTCATAGGGCTTTCAGCCCTCTCTAAGCGGTTTATAGAGTCAGCATATTGCCCACAACAATCCGGGTCCTCATTTCACCCACCTCGGAAGGATGGAAGGCTGAGTCAACCTTGAGCCGGTGAGATTAGAACCGCTGAACTGCAGATAGCAGTCAGCTGAAGCGGCCTGCAGTACTGCACCCTAACCACTGTGCCACCTTGGCTCTTTACCGAACACCTGGAAGGGCATCCATCTTGCAACCAAATAAGACACCCGGGAGACCACAAGCTAAGTGGTGGCTTCTCCTCAACCCAAGACTTCTCAAGGAAGTGAAGATGAGCTACCAGCTTCCCTCAAACGCCACTAAAACCTTTTTTTATATACCGAAGTCCAGGTTTAACTGAGGGAGATATCGGGAACAGTAGTCAGGAAAAGAAGCCTTTTGAAAGGGCAAACCACAGCAATGCCTTTCCCTGAGGATAGCAGGGAGAGGGAACCGCCAGGGAGGAGGGGAGGGAAGAGATGCCTTTCCTCACCTTTCTTCATCCTTGAAAATGAATTTCCGCAGCTTGAGATCCCTCAGGACGAGCCCGCCGTCGTGACAGTGCGCTACCGCGGAGGCTATCTGGTAGAACAGCTTGGCTGCCTCTTCCTCCTTCAGCTTCTTGCAGGTGCGAACAAAGGAGTGCATGTCCCCGTAACTCCGCTCAAAGAACACGTAGGCCTTCGTCTCCCCAAGAATGACTTCGGTGATTTGGTTGATGTTGTCGTGAGGAAGCAGGCAAAAACATGGTGCCAGTAATTCTTGGTAGCAGCCAATATCGAACACCTAGAATTGCGAGTTCGCAGTAAAAGAAAGGGTTAACCAACAGGAAGGCCAGTTTTCCTCCCCGCCCCCAATCCAAAATATATGCCATATTTTCCAGAGTATAAGACGCACCAAGATTTTGAAGAGGCAAATTAAACTTAAAATAATTTTTGCACTCTGCAGGCCCCCCAAAAATGGTCCAGTTTTTTTTGTTAATAAAAGGGCATGCAGAGTATTTAGGAAGTTTATAGAGTGCAACGGCCCATTTTTTTGCTCATGTTTGCCCTCCCCGGCCCCCAGGAGAATTCTGGAAGCCTCCTAAAGGCTATGCATGGCCATTTTTGCAAAGGGGGCGGGGTTTCGGGAGGCCAAAAATTCTGTATTCAGTGTATAAGACGCTGAAGACAAAAGGGAAGGAAAAAGGTGTGTCTTACATTCTGAAAAATACGGTGTGTGTGTGTGTGTGTTGCCTTTGTGCCTTTCTGCCTGGATGGCTCCTAGGGTGAGCCGCAAGACAGAAAAGGGAAGCAGTATACTCCCTCCCATATTTGGGTGTACCAGGAGTTGTGATACATACATACATACATACATACATACATACATACATACATACATACATACACACACACACACACACACACACACACACACACAATATTATATATAATATTATATATATATATTTTAAAAACCCAAAATATACAAAAAAATCCAAAATATGTTGTAGACATACTGAGTTAGAACTGGTCACCCTTAGACTACAAAATTAGCTTTAGTCAATCAGCCATTGCCCAGTGGGTTGAGTTAATAAACCCCCAAATTTCCCCAGACAGCAGAGATTCGGGGGAATTCTGGAAGTGGCAATCCCAATACATCTGCGGGGTGATACCTCTGACAAAGGAGGAGTTAACTGTAAGAGACATTCTTACTTGAACCCTTAATGCCCTGGGCAGGCATTTCCCATAATGAAACTCTGTCTTCTCCTCTCCCTCCAGTTCCCAAAGCTTGGTGGTTAAAATGTAAACCGTTTTAGCTGGGGGAGGGAAGGGATGTGTTTTCCCCCAATGAAAACAAAAAAGGGGGCAGATTACTTTTTTAAAAAAAGCTCTCTAGACGGAGAGAGAGAATTAAAAATCCCTGATGGCCCAGCATCTGATTTAATTTTCTATCTGGGATACAATGGCGGATGCCCTACATTAAAAGGAAGTTTACCAGCCTGTAAATCCTGTGCCTTTGAATGGAATTCTAGAACAGCATTTGCAAAATAAACAGGGCTCTCCTATTTTTACTGGGAAGTAAAACTTCTTCAAAGAAAAACCAGGAAGCCCAGTTGCCTCTTGATAAAGCACCTATGGGACAACCATGACCTTGATGACTGAGAATAGCAATAGCAGTTAGACTTATATACCGCTTCATAGGGCTTTCAGCCCTCTCTAAGCGGTTTACAGAGTCAGCATATTGCCCCCAACAACAATCCGGGTCCTCATTTTACCCACCTCGGAAGGATGGAAGGCTGAGTCAGCCCTGAGCCGGTGAGATTTGAACAGCCGAACTGCAGAACTGCAGTCAGCTGAAGTAGCCTGCAGTGCTGCACTCTAACCACTGCGCCACCTTGGCTCTAAGAAGAATCTCCATAGATGTGTTTTTATGTCCTTATTACCACATTGGGAAAGGGGAGGAGAAGTATCTTTCCCCTCTTTATCTTGGATAGCACAGCTGGATCACTAAGAAGCCATGGCAGGAACCCTTCAGCTTGGTAATAAAAAAAACCCATTGGGACAATATGGATGCAGACATCCTTTAGCCTTGTCTGTCTCTTGTCGGAAAGTGGAGCCAATATACCAATTACTGATCTGCAGCTCTAAATGGTTTTACCCACAGTCTGAAAGGAAAAAAAAGAATAATAACCTCCCTGTTTCTTTCCACCAACCATCAGGGAGGAAAAGTGGTCCGTTTCATGCAGGAGAGCCCACTGTGTTATTGGCAGAGCTGTGCTGGCAGCCCCAGTGTAGTAGCTGGGATGACACAGGCCTTCTCATCCCAGAAGCTTCTTCAGCTCTGGCTGGATGGTGGGGAATGGAAGGATTTCCATGTATACTCCTTGCAGACAGCTGGTCATTTGCATCTTTTTAGAGAGTCACTGTGGCCACTTGGAGTGTTTATTTGTGTCCTCAGGGTCACCCAAGAAGTGCAAATGGGTGTGGAGCCTTCAGCAGTTCCAAAAAGGCTCCACACGCATTTTGCACTACTCAGGTGAACCTGAGGACACAGACAAACCTCCAAGTGCTTCAATGACCCTCTCAAAGGATGCAAATGACCAGTTGTCTGCAAGGAGTATCAATCCTTCCATTCCCCACCATCCAGCCACTTCTAGGATGAGAAGTGAAACATCTCTTCCAATTGCCCCTTGAAGAAGCACCTTTGGGACAAGGATGTAAGCAGTGCTCTCTCAATTTGGCCTCCTGGCCCATCTCATCCAGCAGTCTGTGCTCATAGTGACCAAAACAACTGTACAAGGAAGCCCATCAGTCTTCCCAGCAGATGGTCTTCAGTCATAATGACATCAAGGCTGAGCCATAACTCCTTTTTATGGTGTTCTAGACAAATGCCAAGTAAGCTGCAATTTGTATGGTTTGGTGTTAGCGTGTTTGTGAACTCAAAACTGATTTATAACTACAATTTTATCAAGATTATAATCTCTGTAAATACTTTGGCAGTCAATCCTTGGCTGAAATCATGTGAGAAATTCATGACTACCACATTTTAATCTAGCTCCTTATGTAAACCCAAGCTGTAAGGGACCAGTTTCTGGTTCACTATTTTGTGCAAACTTTTAACGATTGAGTTGATGCGGTTGCCTTAATTATGGGCAAAGGTTTTATACGAGCAATCTCAAAAGGATCTATACCAGTGTTTCTCAACCTTGGCTACTTGAAGATGTCTGGACTTCAATCCCCAGAATTCCCCAGCCAGCGAATGCTGGCTGGGGAATTCTGGGAGTTGAAGTCCGGACATCTTCAAGTGGCCAAGGTTGAGAAACACTGATCTATAACTAGGAGGGACAGGAACTTCCTAACAGTATTTCCTTTGCTTTTAAAAGATGGGGAGAGATATGGAGTTGCTCAGGTCTAGGGGTATGTATTTGAAAGACACAGGAGAATAAGAAAAGTTTCAAAATCTCTTTCCTTGTGAGAGCTTGCATACTACAAATAGGAGATGCATGCATTTATTCAACTTTCAGGCCACCTTCAATTAAAAGGAAACGAACAGAAGCACCTATAAATTCTTCTTGAGCAAATGATAGGGACGCATAGATTACCTTTAGGTTGGACTACATTTGGTTTTAATCAAGAATTCAGACTTCTGACACTTCTAGGCAAGTATCTCTTTAAGAGCAAGCGTATCCCTTATGACTTATGAATGAAAGTGCTACCAACACTAAAAGGTTACATAAATTGACCAATCATGAATGAATGGATGAATGCTTGAGACATTCATAAAGAGCTTCATTGAAAATAATGGAAATCCTGCAAGTAGGTCAACACCAACATTATGGGAAAAATTCCCCGCACTTGTTTCCCTTAGGAATGAAGGTCAGAAAAGTTACAGAGACAGGTTAATATTATTACTAAAAATGCCCCTCCAGACACCAGGTTGTCCAATTGAAGCTTAAATGGAATTTAGTTTGTTACTGCAGAAGTTACAGTTAAAAAAAAAGTAGGCTTTTGTTTTAAGTGAAGGACTAAGGAGGTGAGTTTGTTCTTATCATATGTCAAAAGCTATTTTTGTCATCTCTCGACATGGGACCACACCTGTTGCATTTCTTTGCATGTAGAAATAAGACTGCCTAATTTAGTGGGTCATGCTCCGAGGTTAGCAAGCCCGCGATTAAAGACTTGCCAGTCTGATCACACTCTAGCAAAATGTTTCCTGAGAACTGAATGCAAAACATTGGCATTCGATGAAGTGTTTCACCCCATGTGTGTTGCCCTCTCTAGATCTTTTGAAACGTGGATTATTATTATTATTTATTATTATTTATTTGTCTTGTATGCCGCCCACTCCCGGAGGACTCCGGGCGGCTCACAAAAGACAAGGGAAAGGGGGAAACGAGACAAAGACAACATATTAAAAACAAAACCAACATTCACAATTTCCGTGGAGGTAGATGCTTCTCAGCTCCCCCCCCCCCCCAGCCTGCTGGAACAGCCAGGACTTGGTGGCTTTGCAGAAGGCCGGGAGGGTAGTAAGGGTCCAGATCTCAACAGGGAGCTCGTTCCAGAGGGCCGGAGCTGCAACAGAGAAGGCTCTCCCCCGGGGAGTCGCCAGCCGACATTGGCTGGCAGATGGAATCCGGAGGAGACCTAACCTGTGCGATCTAATTGGTCTGAGAGAGGTAATCGGCAGGAGGCGGTCTCTCAGGTACCCAGGTCCGATGCCATGTAGGGCTTTATGACAAAATGAGAAAGTTGGACAGATTAATCACTGCCCTATTGCTCTACCTGAGGAAGAGGAAGTGCAAGTAGATTTTGATAACCCTGTATGAAGTCTACTCAGAATGAAATATCAACTATTTAATGTGGAAGGGGGGGGGGAATGCAGTAGACTTCAACCCTGAAGGACTATTCTCCCAACTGTATCTTCATGAAAAAATCAGATCAATTTTCAAGCAGAGGGAGAAGGTGCAGGCTCTTTAAATAGCACTTTCCTCCGCCATGCAAAACTGTCTCTTTCAGGCTGACTTTTCAAAGGCTTTTTTCCCCCTAGTTGAATTGTATTATTCAGATCAGAATGCCTGATTCTTAACTACTTTTGAGCTCTGAGGAGGAAAGCAGCATTCATACAAGAGTGTAACAGTGCCCGATGAAATTAAGATTGCTATCTGAGGAGCCACATATGCCACAGGAATCATATTTAGAAGAAACAAGGACGCGGGCAACTATGTGAATGCAGTTATTATTAGACATTTACAAAAGTACTGCAATTCAACTATCTTTCACTGGCATTGAACTTTTAATTATGAAGCATGTTTAATGGATCCTCCAAGGTTACGTTAGTATGACAAACCAACTTAACTTGGACTTACTTGGACTTAATCTTCGTAAATGTCAACGTACTGTAAAACCAACTTAAGGTATTTATCATGACCATGATTGAAAGTAGTAGTTCTTAGGGGGGGGAAATCTACATGTTTGTTACAAGAGAGATTTCTTCCTGGTTGCAAGAGGCATTAGAGGAAGACTCCCCCCTCCCCCCAAAAAACCACTTCTTAAATATTTCCAGTGGAAATATACAAGCTCTTTTTGTATGTTCACATGTAAACATCTCACT
Organism: Thamnophis elegans; assembly: GCF_009769535.1. NCBI lineage: Eukaryota > Metazoa > Chordata > Lepidosauria > Squamata > Natricidae > Thamnophis > Thamnophis elegans. The sequence continues at coordinate 7,074,341 of NC_045543.1, read as the reverse complement.
TGGAGATATCAGCTGCTCTTTCTGCAAGATGCAAAGAATATTTTAATCTCTCTCTTTCTCAATAAGCCAATGAACACATTTTAAATAACAAGAGACAAATAGCCCCCTTTCCAGCAATAGACAACAGGCAAGGTCAAATCCTCAGTGTTAACAGTGTAACATAAGCAACCGTATAAAATACCAAAAACTAAATTTTCATTAACATCCAATGGCCGTGATTCACAAGTGACCAATGCATTTATTCTGCCCTGCAAAGCAAGTCTTTACAAGCAACCAGAGAATGCAATTTAATTTTCCCCACCACGTAACAAGCCTAAATAGAAATCATCCACCAGTCAGCGGGACTGTACAAAGCTACTTTTAATTATTTTAGGAGGTTAATGGGCCTCCTGTTTGCTTCCAGCCATCAATGAAACCTCAGGATTACAAGACCTCTTTACTTATCCTTTCAAAAGACCTTCACTGTGCATTGGGGGGGCGAGGAGGGTGGGGGGGCTAAAATAGAAAAGGTACAAAATGACCATTTTCTCTTACTTGCCATCTGTTTAAAAAAAAACTGACGAATGGCATAGAAAAACATTGCATTAAGCTGTGCATTAAAGCAGCCAGGAAGAGCATAGTGTATACTGTACGCAGCACTTCAGGAACAAAGGAATCGGAATGGCCTCGGTGGTGAATGGGTGCTAGTTTCCCTACAGACAGGGGGGGGGTTCCTCTCTCCCCCTCCCCCCCCCCAGTTCACAATGAAACTAAAGCGGCTGGGATGGGGAGCCAGCCACGCAGCAAGCGGCATTATTTGCCTTAAAAATGCAATTCTTCAAGGCTTTTTTTGAATGGTTGCTCCAAGGTGGGAGGGGGGGGGGATGGTGTTTGCAAACAACTCCCCTGGGTAAAAATAAATAAATAAATAAATAAAGGCCGGGTTAACGGATTAAAAAAAAAATCAGCTATGCAGCCTCAAACCTTCGGATGATTTTTTGTTTGTTTGTTTGTTTAGGAAGAGAATCCGCTGCTTGTTCCCAAATAAATACCCACATACAGTAGACGGAGGCTTGCAGCCTTAGGCAGACGAAGGTGCCAGTGGCCTGCAATTATTAACTTGGCATATATATATGTGTGTGTGTGTTTAATTGTGCTGATAAATAAATAAAGGGAGACTAGTATAGATCTATTTCAAGCTATTTAGATCTCATCAGCTAAATATATATATGGTTTATTCCTCGCCCCCCCCCCCCCCCGAGAAGTATCCTTTGACTAGGAAGAATGGGCATCGTGCAAAGTTTAAGAACAAAAAATCGGAAGGAAATAGGAAAGCGCTGTATCCAGGGATCCCGCTTTTAAACCCAACATCCCCCCCCCCTTCCCGGTCTTTCCTCTCCCCCGCGGCTTTGGCTCTAGGCCACCGTTATAAACGTGGCCCATTGTCTGCAAAGTTGCCGAGAGCCGTTTAATTATGCAAGGCTTTGTTTGTTTAATTAAATTGCACCCAGCGCCTAAACCGGAGGCTCCCTTCCCCGGCAAAGCACACGCACACACACACACACTCCTTCGAGTACCCTTCTAAAAATAAACTTGCTAGACGCAGGGAAAAGGCCACGCTGCGCCTGCGAGCTTTCGGTGCAGAAAGGCAAGAGGGGAAGGGAAGGGAGGAAAAGTTTACCTTGCAAAGCAGCTCCTCCTCGCTGTGCAGATGGAGGGCCCGGAAAATGTGGTCTCCTTCCAGAGGCTCCAGCAATAAGTATTTCCCGATGCAGGAAACGCAATGCGACAAGTTCGGCGTCTCCGGCGGGCTCGGCGAGCCAAGGTTGGGGCTGAAACTCTGGCTGCTGGCTTCAGTCTGTCTTATAGACGAGAGCTCGTCGAAATCCTGAGTTTTGTTCCGAGGTCTTCCATACCGCGCTATCGTGATTGGGGTTGACCTTTGTATGTTCATGGGGATGGAGAAGAAACCCTCCCGGGAAATCCCCTTCCCCAATTTCTTTCCTTTCTCTCACTCACTCACTCACAATTCTTTGGGGTTTTAAAAAAAAATGCCTTTTTGCTGCTGTGTTGTAAAGAAGAAAGAGGGCTCCGGTGGCAGGTTTCTGTAGGATCTAACAGTCCCGGTTTTTCCAGCGCAAAACAGCACAAGAATATGAATGGGATCAATCGAACGTTCGATTCGAACGTTGGTCTCCGCCGCGTTCGATTCGAACGTTGCCGATCTTTGTTAACCGAACGTTCGTCTCCGCCGCGTTCGATTCGAACGTTGCCGATCTTCGTAGCTCAAAACAGCGGCCAAGTCCCGCAAAGTAGCGAACTGAGCAAAAGCGGAGCCCCCTCTCCCCCACCCACCCCGCAAGGAAACGCCGCGGGGTTTAAAATCCAAACATCTGGGAAAGGCGTTTCGAAGAGGACCGGTGGGGGGGGGGGGGGTTCGTTTTATATCAAGCCTCCGATTCCCAGTCGCTCGCGTGGAAAACTTCCCACGGGTTTATTATTTGAACGAGGAGATTCTTTCTTTCTTTCTTTCCTTTCTGGCTTTTTCAATAGGTTTTCTTTTAATAACCTGCTTGAAACTGTAGAGGGCGCGTCTGGTCCTCTCTTTTTTTTCTTCTTACCCCCTCGTGGAAAAGGACTCTTATTCAGAGAAGCCACCAAAGACAAATCAATAAATTAAACAAAAAAATAAATAAATTACCAGCGGAGTATTTTAACTTCGGCGGATGGCCGAGAAGCTCCCCTTTTTTAACGGTGCGGGGGGGGAGGGGGGAAGCCCGCTGCTACTTTGATCCGATCCGGATTCCTTCGAACCGAGCCTCCTGATTTTCGGCGGAAAGAAAAAGAAGGGGGAGGAAAAAAAAAAACGTTTCCCAAACTAAATCCTTTTCAACCAGGATCCCGAAGTGCGCAAAGCTCCGGGAGAGAGAGAGAGAGAGAGCTGCAGCTGCTTGAATGGGGTCACGTTGATCAGGGGCTTCCTTTGATCAGACGGGGGGGGGGGGAGTGCAACCGAGGACAAGGAGAAACCGATGGCTCTTTTAGCTTTCCATCATCGGCCTGGAGACGTCCGGTCTTTCTCCGTTGCTCCCCCGGAGGGTTCGAGTGCAGTTGCTGCACATGCAAGCAAAAAAAAAAAGGGGGGGGGGTGGAAAGACCACAAAGGACCCCCCTCCAAAAAAAAAAAGGAGAGAGAGAAAGAACGCGCTGCAGGGAAAGAAGAAGAAATAATCACCCTCTCTGCGATCTTCTTAGCCCCCTCCCCAGAGTCCTGAGATGCAGAGAAAAGGAGGGAGGCGATGCAGCCACTTCAATGCAATCTTGCAGGCGCCGCTCTTTATTCCTAGAGGTAAGAGTGGAGAGGAAAAGGATGGCCGAGCCGATCCCTTTCAGCAAGGCATTGTCTCCCTTCACCACGTACGAACAAGCTACTTACGTGGCTAAAGGGTCTTTCTTCGGCTCGCCGTGCCTCCCGACTCCAGGGGTCAGAAGCAGCGGCGGCGGCGGCGGTTCCGAGGCTTACACGGACACCGCGCACAGGCTGACTGCCCGGTCTTCACCGCGGCGAAGCGCTCTGGCTGCCAGCAGAATACGCCCGCCCGCCCGAGCCGAGCGGCTTTTCCCATTGAGCCAAGGAAGCGTCAATCAGGAGAGCAGCCTGCCAACCCCCTCGAAGGCTCCTCCTCCTCCCTCCCTCCCTCCTCCTCCTTTCCACTCATTCAATGAGCCGGTTTCAGGGTAAACAGAGTGAAATATCCTTCCGCTGAGCAGGCTGTGAAATACGAGCTTTGTGAGCAGTTTCTAGCGGCTACTGTTGCTACTACTGCTGCTACTACGGCGTTTCATTGACCTCTGCGCGTTTCCGTTTGGGCCGAGTTCTTTCTTCTGTCTCTCTGTGTTATTTGTGTGTGCGCGCGTGTGGTGGTGTGTGCGCTTTCCCCGGAGAGATGGGAGGAGTTTTCTGTCCATTTATGATCCCAAATGCATTTGGGCCTTTTTTTTTTTTATGAATTAAGTGACTCGCTTTAACGGGTGGTGTAAACACAGCGGGCTTGCGCCGAAAATCACATTTTTACCTTGTGTTTAAAAACAAAATGGACCTCTTGCTCATCTGGAATATAAAAAAGATCATCTTAAGAAGAAGGGGGGAAAGCCACACCGAGGAGGCACAGTAGATAGATTGCATAATGCTAAAATAAAGCTTTAAAAAAAAAAAAAAATTCCTACGTTTTTGGTAGGCTGATAGGAGAAAATGCAGTTAGGTCATGTTTTAACTCTCTGGGAAGCCCAGGTCTCCCACCCAGAGGGCTAATATCTTAAAATAGTACCGTGGAGGCTGCAGTTGCTCAAGCAACTTAAATTTGGATGATACATTTGGATGATACTCCTCCATGCGGAGGAGAGCCTTCTCGGTGGTAGCTCCGACCCTATGGAACGATCTCCCCGTGGAGATTCGTACCCTCACCACCCTCCAGACCTTCCGCACAGCCCTCAAAATCTGGCTATCCCGTCAGGCCTGGGGCTAAAGACTGTAACCCACCCGAATGGTACGAATGTTGTGTTTTTTAATGATGTATTGTCCTATGTGTTAAATGTTTGTTTCCCCCCCCCTCCCTTTTCGAGTTGTAAGCCGCCCTGAGTCCCCCCAGGGAAAAGGGCGGCATATAAATAAACTCAAACTCAAACATTCTGTTAATGATCAAAATTTGATTAAGCATTGCTTGATTTAAAGCCCTACATAGCTTGGGACCTGGATATCTGCAGGACCGCCTCCTGCCACATACCTCCCAACGACCCATAAGATCTCACAGGCTGGGCCTCCTTCGGGTACCGTCAACCGGGCAATGCCGATTGGCGACTACTCGGGGGAGGGCTTTCTCTGTAGCTGCTCCGACCCTGTGGAACGATCTCCCCGCAGAGATCCGGACCCTTCCCACTCTCTCGGCCTTCCGGAAAGCCACTAAAACCTGGATGTTCCGGCAGGCCTGGGGCTGTTGACCCTAAAATACGGTCCAGCCCCATTTAGAAAGGAGTGTATGGTGTGTTGTTTTTAAATCTTATCTTTTCTTTTTCCCTGTATTTTATTTTATTTTATTTTTATTTCTGTATTGTAAGCTGCCCGGAGTCCTAAAGGATTGGGCGGCATATAAATGTTATTAAACTTTAAACTTTGATTAAATCACACGTGATTGAAGAACATACTGCACTACGTCTATCAGCTATTGTTTATCAACCCCAATCAAACTTAACATTAATGGTTGTAAAGGTGTAAATTCAACTTTTGGCTTAGTCTGGGATAGCTGATGATATTTATCTGATGGAGCAACCCCCATTTCTGTTTGCTCAAATGAGATGCAACCCATTTATCCAATCTTCCTTTGATCTGGCTGATCCCAACCTCTGTGAACAGCCGTCCACCTGCAGGTGGCTTCGTTTGCTCTTTTGGCTAATTTGCATTTGATAGTCCAGAGCCTAATACTTGAAATATGTGAGGTGTAACATATCAAGGTAGCAATAGCAATAGCAGTTAGACTTATATACCGCTTCATAGGGCTTTCAGCCCTCTCTAAGCGGTTTACAGAGTCAGCATATTGCCCTATATATATATGGCTTAATCAGCAAACTATGGTTAACTCATGAGAATCCTGCCAATGTTACTCTTCGCAGAATATAGAGGCTAGGGGCTTCATCTCAGAAGATGGAAAATATTTAATATTTTTGGTAGAGTAAATACATTCATTATATTTAATTTTTAATCAGATAACATATTTTTTCCAGTTGCAATGCGTGGCTGTGAAGATTGGACCATAAGAAAGGCTTGAGCGCCAAAGAATTGAGGCCTTTGAACTCTGGTGCTGGAGAAGATTCCTGCGAGTCCCTTGGACTGCAAGGCGATCCAACCGGTCAGTCCTAGAGGAGATCAACCTTGACTGCTCTTTGGAAGGCCAGATCCTGAAGATAAAACTCAAATACTTTGGCCATCTAATGAGAAGGAAGGACTCACTGGAGAAGAGCCTCATGCTGGGAAAGATGGAGGGCAAAAGAAGAAGGGGATGACAAAGAATGAGGTGGCTGGATGGAGTCACTGAAGCAGTAGGCGTGAGCTTAAATGGACTCTTGAGGATTCTAGAGGACAGGAAGGCCTGGGGGAACGTTGTCCATGGGGTCGCGATGGGCCGGACACAACTTCGCAACTAACAACAAAAGGAAATGTAATTAGAGTCTCTCCTGATCTCATCTATTACCTACAGTACTTAATTACTGTATCAGAGGACACAACTCTCTAAAATCAAATGTGGCCCTGGAACCTGAACAAAGTTGAAAACAAAGTTATAATGCAGTTGAAAAACTGGCCGCCAAAGTGTTTTTGAATCAATAATGCATAAATGCAATTTTGTTGCCAAAAGGCAACAAAACAAGGACTAGAACTTTTAGTACAGGTCTGTCAAACTCCCGGCCCATGGGCCATATGCGTCATGTGCTGGCCATGCCCACGCCAGGTTTAGCGAAGGGGGAAAAGTCCCAATGCGTCACGTGATGCCATGATGACATGGGTTTGACACCCCTGTTTTAGTACTTGGATGTGAGATCTTTAGAAAATCCCAGGTTATTGATTAGACTGAGAAATTGGAGAAATTCTGGAAGAAGACAATAGAAATAGCCTACTGCGGCTATGGCGGAAACTCAACTTAGAGGATTCTTGACTTGTATCATGGCATGACCCGACAAATGCGCGAACATCAAAAGCGCGCTGACAAAACCGCGGCGCTAAAACCGTGATGTCAAAAGCGCACCGACAACAGCGCGCCGACAGAAGCGCGATTTAAGTTAAGGTAAGGTTAGGTTTAGGGTTAGGTTTAGGATTAGGTTTAGGGTTAGGTTTAGGGTTTGGTTTAGGGTTAGGGTTACAGCGCACTTCTGTCGGCGCGCTGTTGTCGGCGTGCTTCAGCGCTCATTCGTCGGTGCAGTTTTGTCACCGCGGTTTAGTCAGGCGTGCTTTTGTCGTTCGCGCATTTGTGGTGGAACCGTATCATGGTTGTTTTCTGGGATGATAAATTAAAGAATTTGACACAGAGAAATACTGCAGAAAAAAAGCATTTTTATCTGACACATTGTAATGGGGTCACATAAGCCCCATAGTTTTAATAGCACTTTATTTTAATAATGTTACTGATGGAAATGAATGTAGTAATCATTATTTTCCTGCCCTTTTTAGATTGCTATTTTTTTTTTTTCCTTTTGGGAAAACAATGACTATCAAAGGAGGTGGGGAAAAAACTTCATAAAAGAATGTATCATTTGAAGAAAGAAAGAAAAAAGACTACTATTATCTCCTGATGAGAAAACGTACCCAGGATGCCAATATAAATCAAAACTAGATGGGTGGCAAAATGAATTTTTGATTAGCTTTAGCAAAGTGTGAAAGCAATTTTCTTCAAGTAGAAAGCATAGCCCGGAATCCCTTTGAAAACTTGGGAAAGCTACACAGTGGATTGAGATGGTTTCATGGTGACAAGGTTCAAAGAGCTCTTAACAAAATGCGGAAACGTGTGTAACTTCAGCAATCCTTGTCAAGGTTCTTGGAAAACAGATGTTCATGGAATTTTTTTTTACTTTGTGCCTTTTTAAAATTCATCGGCAGGCAAGAGCCTGCCTGAAGACACAGCTAAAGACATCAGCACTAGCCTAAAATATTGTGAAAGAGGAGCGGAGAGGCGGATCCAATCATCTAAAATGCCCAACTACTGCAAAGTCGTGGCACGACAAAACCGCGCTCGACTAAAGCGCGCCCGATTAAACCGCGTCGCTGACGTCATCAGCAGGGCAACAACAGCGAGCGCGGAGAAAGAAGGGCGCTTTAAATAGTGCTTTGAAAGCAAGTCGATTCAAGTTAAGGTAAGGGTTAGGTTTAGGGTTAGGTTAAGGGTTAGGTTTAGGGTTAGGTTTAGGGTTAGGGTTAGGTTAAGGGTTAGGGTTAGGGTTAGGTTTAGGGTTAGGGTTAGGGTTAGGGTTAGGTTAAGGTTTAGGGTTAGGGTTAGGGTTAGGGTTAGGTTTAGGGTTAGGTTTAGGGTTAGGTTAAGGGTTAGGGTTAGGGTTATGTTAAGGGTTAGGGTTAGGTTTAGGGTTAGGTTAAGGGTTAGGTTTAGGGTTAGGGTTAGGGTTAGGGTTAGGTTAAGGGTTAGGGTTAGGTTTAGGGTTATGTTAAGGGTTAGGTTTAGGGTTAGGTTAAGGGTTAGGATTAGGTTTAGCATTAGGTTAAGGGTTAGGTTTAGGGTTAGGTTAAGGGTTAGGTTTAGGATTAGGTTTAGGGGGGTTAGGTTTAGGTTTAGCGGTTAATTTTAGGTTTAGCGTTTACAGCGTGCTTTTTTCTCCACGCTGTTGTCGCGCTGTGATGACATCAGCTACGCGGTTTCGTCGAGCGCGCTTTAGTCGAACGCGGTTTTGTGGTGGAACCCTGCAAAGTTAGAGCCTCACTGAGCTAGGTAACTTGCTCTGAGGGTGGAGGGTGGGAGGGCAGAAAAAGAGAATGGAACAGGGAATCCTAAAAAAAAGGGGAGCTGCACCCTCTTGGCCAAAGCCTCACCCCCTTTTTACATGTGTCAGTCTCCTGGCCATCTGCCAGAGTACTAAGGTTGCCATGCCGTAGAGGTTTTAGGTAGTCATCCGTCTGTGATTTAGGGACAAGGCTTGGGGGAAAGGAATACCACCCAGCTGGCATGCAATGGTTGGCTGCTTTACAAAGGGTGAAAGGCTGATCCTTTCTCCTTTGTTTCCATTTCTGATGTGCTTCCTACACCTGGAAAAGTGACAAGAGAAGAAATGCGCAGGAAGACTGGTTTCCTTAAAAAACAAAATAGATATAAATCTTGAGCTAATCACAATTCAAACAAGATAGGGCAGGCAGAATAAAAAGAACACTGCAATGCATTCCAAGTGCCTGAAAGCATTCAGAGAATACCCATCTGTACCTCCAGGGATATTTTTTTTATCAGCTCGGTTAATGTGAGGTACTAAACCAGAAGAAAGTCGCCTTTTTTTTTCATCCAGAGTTTAAATCAAGAATTATTGACTTTGACTGCTACCTGCTGTGGTGGCACAGTGGTTAGAGTGCAGTACTGCAGGCTGCTTCTGCTGATCACCGGCTGCCGGCAGTTTGGCAGATCGAATCTCACCAGGCGCAAGATTGACTCAGCCTTCCATCCTTTCGAGGTGGGTAAAATGAGGGCCCAGATTGTTGGGGGCAACATGCTAATTCTGTAAACTGCTTAGAAAGGGCTGTAAAGCACCGTGAAGTGGTATATAAGTCTTAAGTGCTATTGATATTGCTACCTTGGTGACTTCTTAACACCGATGAGAAGCTGTAATCAAACCTTTCTGCTCCTTGTTGGTTGGAAGGGGTGTTGAAAGGTCATTGTTAAGCAATGTAGGTACCCTGTAAAAGGTTCCCATTTCAAATTCAAATTCAAATTTAATGAATTTATATGACGCCCAATCCCGAAGGACTCCTGGCGGCTTACAGAATACATTTCTAAAGAATTAAAAAAAAATTAAAAATAGAGAGAAAAGCAGGTTAAAAAAGAACACATCACGCATTTCAAATTTATATCTTGCAAAAAAAATGACCTGAAATTTGATTTGCTTCTGGATGTTCCAGGTTGGGAATTTGGCTCCCATGCCATGCCATAAACCTGACTGTAGCCATACATCACGCCCAATGGTGGGATCCAATTTTTTGGTTCTTTGGCCATGGCTTGGTGGACATGGCTTGGTGGACATGGCTTGGAGGGCGTGGCAGGGGAAGGATACTTAAAATCTCCATTCCCTCCCCACTCCAGGGGAAGGTTACTGAAAAATCCCCATTCCCTCCTGATCAGTTGGGACTCGGAGGCAGAGAATAGATGGGGGCGGGGCCAGTCAGAGGTGGTATTTGCCGGTTCTCCGAACTACTCAAAATTTCAGCTATCAGTTCTCCAGAACTGGCCAGGACTTGCTGAATACCACCTCTGATCATGGCTTACAAACCACAATTCTTGGGTAATTCTTTGCTAAGCCAAAACCAAGCCAGTACATTGTCACTCAATACAGTGAGTTTATTCATTGTTCGCTTTCTGCACACATGAAAAGGGAGGGAAAGATAGAATTGCTACCAAAATGAGAGATAGAAAGAGAGCACAGAAGCAACAGGATCTCTTAATATTTCAAAGCCAAAGCAAAACTTCCTAGCTTTCCTACCTGGTTTATGGGAAACGAATCAGGAAAAAGCCACAGACGGTTTCCTAAAGCCAGAAATCTCTACCGTCATTTTTCTAGGAAGAAAAACAACATTGCTATTTCAATAAAAATGCAAAACAGCAGCAGAGATACTAGCCCAGCCCTTTTTGAAATTGGTTCCTTTGGTCTACAGACTATTACAGGAAACAGTTAGGAAAAGAAAAGCATTTTTCTGTCAGTGGTCAATGAATTAATGGAAGAGAAGCACCAAAACATGTTGTAACCAGCTGATATACTTTTTTATAATATATGCCTGTTTTTTTTTCTTTTTTCTTCTTTTGTTTTTCCTTTTTTTCCCCCTGCCTTGTTTTTTGTTCTTTTTGTCTTCTCTGTGTTTTTGACTTTTTGATTTTTTCTTTTCCCACTGGTGTGGGCATGTGTTGCTTAAGTAACAAAATAAATAAAAAATTAATTAAAAAAAAAGAATTTAGTATTAGAGGAGGATTTTAGAAATAGTAATTGGAAGACCAGTTATGTATTAAATTTTGGTATATTTTATGATAAAGGACGCTTAAACAATTATAGTCAAATGAAAATGGAGATATGATGATGGTGACATGTATAAATATTTGAGTTAAAAAGTTTGAGTTAATATGAATTATGTTTGTTGACTGTGAAAGAGATGCACGAAAGCCTTTTTGTAACCAACTGATACACTTTCTACAGCATGTAAAGAAGGATATGTTTGTTTTAAATAAAAAATAAAAAAAATATGTTAAAAAAAATTATTCCTATAGCAGTATTGGATGTCTTTCCTATCAAGAGTTGGACCTCGTGTTTTGTCTATAGAGATTCTCAATCATCCAGTCACGGTTCTCCCAAAGATGCTTTTCCAGCAGGGCAGATGGACCTTCATGGTTTCTTATCTTTAAAAATGTTTCACTTCTCATCCATGAAGCTTCTTCGATGCCTGAAGAAGTGAAGAAGCTGCTTGGGTGAGATGCGAAACATTTTCAAAGAAACAAAAACAAGATTAAAGATTTCCATCTATGTTTTTTTTGAGACCATAATGTCTAAGGTGTGACACAGTGGCTGGAGAACAGGACTAGGCCTGGGGAGGTTCATGTTTTTTGGCCGTGATGTATGTGGGGGGGGGGGGGAACCTTTAGATGCCATCCAGTGGTGGGATTCAAATAATTTACCCACCAGTTCCCTGCCCTAATGACCATCTGGGTAGGCGGGGCTCAGTGGTCATGTGATCATGTGGGCATGGCCAAGTCAATGTCACTCAGGTCGATGGGCACTTCGCCTTAGTTGTTACAATGGTAATAAGGGTTAACTGGAGAGGCAGTTTCTGTAAGCAATAAAGATTAGGCTAGAAACAACACCAGAATGTTTCCTTCCTGCCTTCCTTACAGGATTAGCCCTGGAAAGTGGGGAAAAACCAAATAAGATTTCTTCCAACAACAGTTCTCCAAACTTCTTAGAAAGTTACCAACCGGTTCTCCCAAATAGGTGCAAACTGGCTGAATCCCACCACTGATGCCATCCCATAGGGAATAGACATTAGGTTTAGGCTGATGGTTACCTGGGGCTCCAGCTGCTAAAATATCCACCTCTATCTTGGCCAAAATAAGACTAAGCCATGGACACAACTTGTTCTGTGGAGCTTTTGCTTCTCATAATAATAGCATTTTCCATTTAGATATTAGATACTGTTCCACATATCAAATAATGTACATTACCTATCCAATCAGGAGCTGAGGTGGCGCAGTGGTTAGGGTGCAGCACTGCAGGCCACTTCAGCTGACTGCTGTCTGCAGTTCGGCGGTTCTAATCTCACCGGCTCAAGGTTGACTCAGCCTTCCATCCTTCCGAGGTGGGTGAAATGAGGACCCAGACTGTGGGGGCGATATGCTGACTCTGTAAACCGCTTAGAGAGGGCTGAAAGCCCTATGAAGTGGTATATAAGTCTAACTGCTATTGCTATCTAACTGCTAATGTGAAACATGGAAAAAATATTTACATTTGAATAAAATAGTTGGGCATGCAGATTCCTCTGTCGTTAAATTTTGTTCTTGGAGACTTCGCAGATATGGTTCAGGTTGTTTTCTCTACCAGAGCACCAAATGACCTCAGGAGTCCTACGTGGCTGGAGGATGAACAGTTTTGGATAAAACCCTACCCTGGGTGAGAACTTTCGAATTATGATCACCTGATTTAGCATGTGGGCCAGGAGTATGGCGAGTGATTATGCTCTTTCGATTTCATCAAGAGCTGCCTAGTCATAATTTGCCATTATGATTGTTTATGTACTCTCCTGTGATGATAGATACACCACGAAGGGAGATAGATTAAGATTTAAGATTTAAGATTTAGTTTATTTGTATGCCGCCCTTCTCCGGGAGGGACTCAGGGCGGCAAACAACTCAAAAGGGGAGAAAGGGGATACAAACACAATACACGTAATTAAAATACACAAGAGTCATACAGCCATATAAGTCGAGAGGGGAGGGGAACTCATCAACCCCAGGCCTGCCAGCACAGCCAGGTTTTGACGGCTTTCCGGAAGGCCTGGAGAGAGGTGAGGGTCCGAATCTCCGCGGGGAGTTCGTTCCAAAGGGCCAGAGCTGCCACAGAGAAGGCCCTCCCCCGGGTGGTAGCCAGATGGCATTGGCTGGTAGACGGAACCCGGAGGAGGCCGACCCTGTGCGATCTAACGGGTCTATGGGAGGTAATTGGCAGCAGGCAGTCTCTCAAGTACCCAGGTCCAATACCATGAAGGGCTTTATAAGTGACGACTAGCACCTTGAAGCGTATCCGGAGACCGATTGGTAGCCAGTGCAGCTCACGGAGGATAGGTGTAACGTGGGTGTACTGAGGTGCACCCACAATCGCTCGCGCGGCTGCATTCTGGACGAGTTGTCGTCTCCGAATACTCTTCAAAGGCTGCCCCATGTAGAGCGCATTGCAGTCGATACACGTTAAAGCATCAGAATATCTTTCATAAGTGCAAAGCTTTAAATTTTGTTTTCAATGTCGGGGAAGAGAGAAAGTGGTTTTGTAATTAATGCGCTGCTGCCAGAATGAGGCAACTGCTACTTAAAAAAAAAAAAAAGGAATCAAAAACCAGTATGAATAGCAAACTCTGCACTCTACAGTGTGCCAAACTATGACACTGGCTGATATCCAAAACAAGTACACTTCAAGAACTGCAAAGACTCCAAATGTGATTTGCTGCCAGCCCAAAGATTTTAACTTTAGGAGCTGACAGCAACAGTGACCCAGCAGAATATGATGTGGATTAAAATAGCCACAGGACTACGGGTTGCACTAATGGAACAGCAGCTATATATATATATATATATATATATATATATATATATATATATATATATATATATATATATATATATATATATATATATATATATATATATATATAGTTGCAAGCTGTGCAACCATGTAATGCACTGGAGATGTGACATCTGTTTGGTAGGGATGTATACAACTCAAATGGTTCATTGTTCTGAAGAATTAATTAATTTAATTAACTGCTCTCCAGAACAATGTAAATCAACTGTCCCTAACTTGAGTTGGTTGGGGCTGGGTTTGCAATTCCTAGAGTATCCAGCCAGCATAAATGTTTCATGATGCTATTTAGGATAAAGTGACCAGATATTAAGATGGGTAAAGGGGGACACCATTGATCATTGATTGGGGGGGTGGGTTCGAAGCACCTGAGCTGTAAAAAAAAAGAGGGCTGTAAAACCATGAAGCATTACCCCTGACGCCGACGCCGCTGTGCTTTTGAGGAGCTTCCGACAGCTGAGCCACTTGACCCGGGACCGAGCCTCCTCCTCACCACACTGCCACCGCCGGAAAGCCCCTTCCCCGCCTGAGGCTGCCGGACTGCTGTCGCAAAAACATCGCGCGTCGGCGGGGAGGGGAGGGATAGGAGGGAGCCTCGCCCCTCATCGGGCACTGCAAGGGAGGGAAACCACTTCCCTCTAAAGGCCACATCAGGAATGACATTTCAGAGAAATAAAAACTTTTTTTTAATGCCGTCCTTTTTAAAATTGATGATTCGGCGTCTTTTCTTTCTTTTGGAAAATCGGGACTTTTCGAACACACCGTGGGACACGTGACAAATTTTGAAAAATCGTGACTGTCCCGCCAAAAGCGGGACGTCTGGTCACCTTAATACAATCTGAGGATCCTTGAACGGGAGGAAAGTCCTAATTCAGTGTTTCTCCACCTGGGCAACTTTGAGATCTGCAGACTTTGATTCCTAGAATTCCTAACAAGGGCTGCACTGTCCGGTTGGGGATTTCTAGAAATAAAGTTCATGCCTCTTGAAGGTGCTCAGTTTAGGAAACGCTGTCGTAAGTAAATTCTAGTGCAATTTACAAGCCCATCATCAAAACTACCCTTTAAAAAAAGTTTAAAAGGTGATATGATTTGAAGGGGTTGGGTGGTTCCCAGAAGTTCTTTTCAATTACTGTATTACTCCCTGAATCCTTGACAATTAGTCATGCTGACTGCAGTTTACAGAAGTTCTTGCTGACCCATCTGGATATCTTCTAGCCCTGAGATTCTTGAGTTTTCAGATCAATAGCCATAGCACTTAGACTTATATACCACTTTCCAGCCCTCTCTAAGCAGTTCACAGAGTCAGAATATTGCCCCCAACAATCTGGGTCCTCATTTTACCCACCTCAAGGTTGAGTCAACCTTGAGCCTAGTGAGATTCAAACTGCCAAATTGCAGGCAGCTGTCAGGCAGCAGAAGTAGCCTGCAGTACTGCACTCTAACCACGGCGCCAGTGAGGCTCAGATTAACTTGCCATGAAGCAAATCTGTTTAATATCTGACAAAAGACCAATAGGAATTCATTATAGTATCACAATTATCACAGACCAACCCCTGATTGGCAAGGGGGTGGGAGGAGGAAGTGTAGAGCCGAGGTGGCGCAGTGGTTAGAGTGCAGCACTGCAGGCCACTTCAGCTGACTGCTAGCTGCAGTTCGGCTGTTCAAATCTCACCGGCTCAAGGTTGACTCAGCCTTCCATCCTTCCAAGGTGGGTGAAATGAGGACCCAGACTGTGAGGGTGATATGCTGACTCTGTAAACCGCTTAGAGAGGGCTGAAAGCCCTATGAAGCGGTATATAAGTCCAACTGCTATTGCTATTGCTATTGCTAGTCTGTTTGTAAGAGACACAAAAGGGCAAGATATAATGGGACCCCAAACTCTTGAGAATCCTGGGATGCTGAAAACTCTCCTAGAAGTGCAATAGGAGTCATAATTTGTAGAAAAGCATACAGTAACCACCATGAAAGAGGAAATAAAAAAGTAAAAGAGCAGCGGAGTCTATAAAACAAGAGATCCTCAGTAGCTTTCCAAGATGCCCACTGAAAGAACTATTTGAAAGGCCTGTTGGAGAGAAAGCAAAGAGAAAACCAAATCAAGTGTCCTGAAGAGGTCATTCTATCATCACAATCACCATAATTAAAAAAGCTTTATTTGTTCCCATCAAATAGTATCAAATTCCTGCCAATCTGTCTGAAGGACTTCATTGACAAAAACCAAGTTCTGATGAAGTCAGAGGTGGGTTCCTACCAGTTCGCACCTATTCGGTAAAACCGATTCATCAAATCTACTGAACCAGTTAGAAGAGATTCCACCAGTGGACCCAGAAAGCAGGCCACACCTACAGAAGAGGTTCCAAAATTTTTTGAAACCCACCACTACCACACACACACACACACACACACACACACACACACACACACACAGACTGACAGAGAGAGTGAGAGAGAGAGAAAGAAAAAGAAAGGAAGAAATAAATAAAGAAAAAAGAAAAAAGAAAGAAAAGAGTGAGAGAGAGATGAAAGAAAAAAGAAAAAACGGACAGAGAGACAAAAGGAAGGAGAGAGAGAGAGAGAGAGAGAGAGAGAGAGAGAGAAAGAAAGAAAGAAAGAAAGAAAGAAAATACATGGCCGGCAAGCCACTCCCACAACGGTGGCCACACCCACAGAGTAGGTTCCAAAAAATTTTGAAACCCGCTACTGGATGAAGTGTATTCCAACATGTCTTAAACAGTATAGAACCGGAGTTTTAAATGCAGTGTCTAGAAGCAAAAGAGAAGTGAAATTGGCACAGGCTGGCATCACACAATCTGTCTTTCCAGCTTTGACTATCGGTGTTATCACCACACCCTGGGCTCAAATTCCAGGTTTCCTATGATGTAATATGTAGGGAGGGCAAGTTTCTTGGAGGACTCACTGCCCCATCGCAGGAAAGCATCTTGGTTCCTAGGTTATGCAACAAAATTATCTCAAGCCTTAATACTTTGCATCAGGGCAAGATATAATTATGAAGATATGATATTAATCAAGGAGAGAAGCAACTTAGAAATAAGGAGATATTTCCTGACAGTTAGAACAATTAATCAGTGAAACAACTTGCCTCCAGAAGTTGTAAATGCTCCAACACTGGAAGTTTTAAAGAAGATAATTGGATAACCATTTGTCTGAAGTGGTGTAGGGTTTCCTGTCTAAGCAGGGGGTTGGACTAGAAGGCCTCCAAGGTCCCTTCCAACTCTATTATTCTGTTTTCTGATTTGCTTATTCTCAATGGACTAAATAAACAAAATCATATAGACATAAGTCATAGTTTTGTGGGTGAGGTTTGGCTGTGAAATGTAGTCTAGATTCACAAGAGGGGGGGGAGGGCCTTCCAGAGGTGCAAATGACAGTGAAGTTTAGACACTTTCGTGAGATTAAAAAGTGTAAAAGACAGCTCCCCCATCACCCCACCAGGAGTTCTTAGAGTATGTGCCAGGGCTGGGTTCCTGCCAGTTCTAACCTCTTCTATAGAAGAGGTTCCACAAATCAACAGTGCCATTTAGAACCGGTTCCAGCTCCCTCCAAACGCCCATCCGCACATCATCAAGATGAAGAGCGAGAGGAGGAATTCTGGGAGTTGAAGTCCACAAGTCTTAAAGCTGTCAAGTTTGAACACCCCTGGGGTTTTTTTCCTAAAGGGTTGGGGGTGCAAGGGTCTTGTAACTTGACAGCTTTAAGACTTGCACACTTCAATGCCAGAATTCCTGAGCCAACATTTTGATTGCTAAGCAAGAGCGTTGTTAAGTGAGTTTCACCACATTTTACAAGTTGGCCACACCCACCCAGTCACATGGCCGGCAAGCCACTCCTACCCGGTCACATGGCCGGCAAGCCACTCCCACAAAGCAGGCCATACCTACAGAAGAGGTTCTAAAAAAATTTGAAACCCACCACTGGTATGTGCTTAATGATGCAAGTAGTTAACTTTAGTTTAGCAAGATTTTTGTCTACAGGTAAGGAACAATAAAGAACTCTGCTTAGAAGAACCTCAGCATGTCTGCCTTGTTTTCTTGGAGCCTGACCGCTGGGCAGATAATCCATAATTCAACAAACAATTGTTTAGCAGGATGTAGAAATTCAGTATTTTTTTTAAAAAGTACGTTGAATTTAAAAAAAAACCCATCATAGATTAAAAAAAATAGGCAAGAAGAAAAAGAATTGAAAAGAAATTGATGAAAGAAACGTCCTTCTGGGTTCGACTCCAAGTGTGGAAGAAAACACTGGAGACATGGAGGCTGCTTGGAAAGATGGTTTATTGGTGGACGGGACCACATGGCTTGAGCCCTGAACAGAAAAGGGGATCACATGCTTCAATGTTGGTGGAGAAAAGAGAAGGAAGGACTGAGATGCTGAGTCCCTGATTTTACGCCCTCTCTGGCCTTTGATCTTGAGCTTGTATTCTGATTGGATGTCAGACTCCCATTGGGCCATGCAGGGACAACTCTCTAGGCTGCATTTTGAATCCAGGTTTGATTGAGTTCTCAGATGCCATGTGGCGAGTTGGGTAAAGTGCCAATATTATCATGCTTTAATCCCATCCTCCTGGAGCTGCAGTGGAGAAGTCTTTATTATGTAAAGGGACTACCTTGGCCTTCTTAATGGCCCATTGACAAAGTGGGGATGGGCAGGAAGCTACAGGCAGCTATTCTGTCTTTTAAAACATGTTTCTTTCTTTTCACATCCAGAGAAATATTCTTCCTTTTCAATATTTCCTAGGATATTTCATTTTTTCTGGGAGAGGGCTGGGTGATAACTTCCTACAAAAAGAAAATGGTGGATTAAAAAAACAAGCTAAAGGTGCAAAAAGAAAAAGTAAACGAAGAAAAATAATGATTATCTATACCAAATAAATTAGGAATAGATAAAAAACACACCAAAGTCTTACTCTAAAATCAAAAGAACCCTCATTATTTCTATAATCCCATCTAATTCTAATCATCAAATCCCAATATCAAAATTTCATTTCAGTTTCTCACTAAAAGTTCAAAATTGGTTTCCAAGTAGAGATATAAAAAAAAATATCAAAATATTTTCTTAAATCAAAGCTCTTTTTGCA
Source organism: Thamnophis elegans (assembly GCF_009769535.1). Taxonomy (NCBI): domain Eukaryota; kingdom Metazoa; phylum Chordata; class Lepidosauria; order Squamata; family Natricidae; genus Thamnophis; species Thamnophis elegans. The sequence goes on along the minus strand of NC_045543.1, from coordinate 7,055,686 downwards.
ACTCCAACAACTTAACACTCTTCCAATGTAGGTATTTGCAAGTCCTTCCACTTTGTGGACATTCTTCTATATATATAAACAAAATTCCATAGGATCTTTCTGTTTGGTTATCCACTAACCCCACAAGAAAAACCTCTGGTTTCAATTGTATTTTTACCTTTAAAATCTTCTGAATCAAGATACAAATTTGATCCCAATATTTTCTAGCTTTCTTACATATCTACCAAGGATGAACGAATGTATGCTTAGGGAATTTAATCTTATATGTACCAAGGTAGAGTAATCATAAACAACCCATGGCAGTTCCTCTATTCCACCAGTGCAGTGGTGGGATTCAGCCAGTTCGCACCTATTCGGGAGAACCGGTTGTTAACTTTCTAAGCAGTTCAGAGAACCGATTGTTGGAAGAAATCTCCTTTTGTTTTTTCCCACTCTACAGGGCTAATCCTGTAAGGAAGGCAGGAAGGAAACATTCTGGTGTTGTTTCTAGCCTAATCTTTATTGCCCTGCTCACAGAAACTGCCTCTCCAGTTAACCCTTATTACCATTGTAACAACTAAGGCGAAGTGCCCATCGACCTGAGTGACATTGACTTGGCCACGCCCACATGATCACATGACCACCGAGCCCCGCCTACCCAGCTGGTCATTAGGGCAGAGAACTGGTTGGTAAATTATTTGAATCCCACAACTGCACCAGTGTAGCATTATGATGATAGGATAGAATCTGGATATATCTCTATAAAATTGCCTTTTCCAGAAACCCTCCTTTGCTTTGAAATACAGTTTCAGCTCATCTTAGAGTCTTCAGACAGATAGAAGGATAGTCTACTACAGCCAAAGCATTAGTGAGAATTATGACATCTTAAAGGCCAATGTATTGACTATGCATATTTTTGGTGGACTGTAGCCATTACATCAGCTGCACTCATGACTAATCCACTAAAATTGACACCATAATACATTTGTTTCTTTTTAAGGTTTTGCAGGAGTCTTTGGTAATTGTGGGGGCTTGGGGTCAAGTCTGAATTTTATTGGGATGTGGGATTGTCTGTATACTTGGGCATCCTAGCATCCCCAAGAGCAATATGTTGGAGTTCAGTTTGTGATGCATGCATTCTTTGGAGCCTGACACTTAGTTTTTATATCACTAGCAATGAGGAAGCTATTTTATCCTTTAAATAATGGCCATAAGTATGTATATATAATTCCAACTTGTAGAGGTAGAATCCTCGAATAATATTGAGAGGGACTTGGGATTCATGTTCTTGTTGGGTATCAAGAATCCAGCAAAAGCAAATGAGATAAATTTCTTATAACCTCTAGAACATGCTGAACTTTAGGTTTAGGTTTAGGTTTATTGGATTTATATGCCGCCCATAGGCCGGCAAGCCACTCCCACCCAGTCACATGGCTGGCAAGCCGCTCTCACAAAGCAGGCCACACCTACAGAAGAGGTTCTAAATTTTTTTTGAAACCCACCACTGCCCCAGCTGATGGGTTGCAGAAAAGGAAGCCAAAACCAGGAACTGTGTATGAATTTGTCTGTGAGAGAGTGCTTAAAAATTGACATTTTAGAAATCAACCATGGACGTCACTAATAATGGCATTTATGCAATCAATTAGATATAAATATAAAGACACTGGTGGAAAGAGGCTATTTTGCTTGAACAGTTTTGCCACCACCTACTTCCCAGCTGCTATTTTATGTAATGAAAGGGTTTCCAGTGCAAACCAGAGAGAGAGAGAGAGAGAGAGAGAGAGAGAGAGAGAGAGAGAGAGAGAGAGAGAGAGAGAGAGAGAGAGAGAGAGAGAGAGAGAGAGATATTTCAATGAGAAGGAATATGATTTCTAACATGTTTTGCTATAAATGATGTGCATTAAGAGACCTGTAAGAATCCGTCAATGTTTCTAACAGAGATATTTCCAAGAAATAACAGAGGATATGTAGACTGACCATTGGTAAGAAAGCGGAGGCTGGTGAGTTTTTCCTAACTTTCTATAAGGCATTGTCATTTAGAGTTTTAAAATTCTCCATTCTACTAGGTCTTCAAAAACAGAGAAGCCCTTTCCATTATTGTATTGGTGTGCATGGACTGAACCTGAGACTCTTCACTTGTCAAAAGAAACCAATTGTGCTGTGAAATAAGTATGACCCTGATCCATGTTCATGGTGTATGTCTCATGTTACGTCTCATGCATTGTCTAACCAGGCCTGACTTAAAGGACGAAATAAAATGGGAAGATCGAAATGAACTACTGTATAAATGCCGTAAGCTACAAATGATAGCTAGTTTCACGTCTACTAAATTAAAGCTAGTCAACGTTGCAACTGTGAACACTTCTCTTGATGAACAGAAGTCTCGTTGAACTCTTACCCCTCCCCACTGCATGTGTGTATTATACAATAGATACAATACACATAATATCCAACCTTTTTAAAAGAGAGTGACGCACTGCAAAGCCCTCTACCAGCTTCCAACATCTACTTTATTTCCAAGAAGGCCTCCAAGATCAGGGGTGGGTTCCCGTCAGTTCTAACCTCTTCTATAGAAGAGTTTCCACAAATCTACGGTGCCGTTTAGAACCGGTTCCAGCTCCCTCCCCCCGCCTGTCTGTACCACACTTGCCCCGCCCGCTGCTCACTGATTGGCTGGCTCACCAGTCGCCCCGCCTGCCTCTAAGAGTCCTATCTAAACCTTAAAGTCTTAAAGCTGTCAAGTTTGAACACCCCTGGGTTTTTTCCCCCCTAAATAGTTAGGGGTGCAAGGGTCTTGTACCTTGACAGCTTTAAGACTTGCGTGCTTCAAATGCCAGAGTTTCTGAGCCAACATTTTGGTTGCTAAGCAAGAGTGTTGCTAAGTGAGTTTCACCACATTTTACAAGTTGGCCACGCCCACCCAGCCACATGACTGCCAAGCCACTCCCACTCAGTCACATGGCTGGCAAGCCACTCCCACTCAGTCACAGTGCGGGAAGCCATTCCCACAAAGAAAGCCACACCTACAGAAGAGGTTCTAAAAATTTTTGAAACCCACCACTGTCCGAGATCCATATAAGTCTTTATTTTTATTCTAGGAAAATAAAAATAATGGGTAGTGACAGCCTGGTGCTTACTTAGCTTTGAATTTGTCCCCACCAGTTAAAGTGGGGAAGTGGGAGACAAATTTTAGCTAAGATGGGAAAGAACGTCTGAAGGAGTAAAAAGGAGAAATGGTAGCAACCTCGCCACTTTTTTAATCATTTGGTCTCCCATAAAAGACACAATCCTTCCATGTAGCGGCCATTCGTGATCATAACATGCTTTTAAAATTCAAAATGCTAAAATTCAAAATGCTAAAATTCAAAATGCTAAAATTCAAAATGCTAAAATTCAAAATGCTAAAATTCAAAATGCTAAAATTCAAAATGCTAAAATTCAAAATGCTAAAATTCAAAACGCTGTTCATTTGTGCCTTCAAAATTCCTCCAGAAAGTTCAGCGTATCATAAATGGAATTACATATAAGTTGACAGCCATAATAATTATTATTTTTTTTAGAAAGAACCTTAAATCCAACCATGTACTTTCTGCTTAGTGAAGATCAAGCTCTTTTATTTCCTAAACACAAAAAGAGGGCTGCTAAATATAAAATAAGCCCATTTGTGTTCTACGAGAGAGAGAGACAAAGGATTTGCTCCCAGAAAGTCTACATGCTAGAATGAGATGCCGACAGAATTTGATCCAACTCCCGGCAAATGCATCCCTGCAGAAGACATCTGCTAAGATGATGGCATGTTCTGGAATTTCTAAAGATGAGAACATACGGAGAAACAAAATAATTATTATTTTGACTTTCATCTTCCTCTTTTGTTTACAGAAGGAAATCCAGAAGCCTTTAGGCGGTAGCTGCATCCTGTGATAAAAGAATGACCATCAACTCATTGCTCATCATTCCATTATCCATGAGAGAGAAAAATAATAAGGACATTCAGAAAGTAACAAACATGATAACTATGAAACAGGAAACATTCTCATACTGTTTCCCATGAGAAATTCTGCTCCCAAGTTGCGTTGTCATTCTTTGATAGGCAAAGGGATTTCTCAATATACTTCCTGCATGTTCTCTACTGAGTATCTGAAATACGCAGCCAAATTGCCATGGCTGAATAGAATAGAATAGAATTTTATTATTTGTATGCCGCCCTTCTCCGGGGAGGACTCAGGGCGGCGAACAATTCAAGGGGGGGAAAAAGGGGAACATAAAAACAAAATACAAATAATAAAAGTAAACAACAGTCGCACAACCATACATGTCGAGAGGGGAGGGAACTCATCACCCCCAGGCCTGCCGGCAAAGCCAGGTTTTGACGGCTTTTCGGAAGGCCTGGAGAGAGGTAAGGGTCTGAATCTCTGCGGGGAGTTCATTCCAGAGGGCCGGAGCTGCCACAGAGAAGGCCCTCCCCCGGGTAATAGCCAGGTGGCATTGGCTGGTAGATGGCACCCGGAGGAGGCCGACCCTGTGCGATCTAATGGGTCTGTGGGAGGTAATTGGCAGCAGGCGGTCTCTCAAGTACCCAGATCCAATACCATGAAGGACTTTATAACTTACAACTAGCACCTTGAAGCGTATCCGGAGACTGATTGAAGAAAAATCAATGTGCTATTGTGTCTTCTACGCTCATGAAAATCCTACCTGTAAAGACAACACAAATGGCCTCATCGTTGTAAGATCAGGAATGTTTGCTGAGACAATGGTAGTTTTAACCAAACAGTATCAATTATGAGATGAGAATTGATAGCACTAGAGAAGAGAGCTTGCCCAGTGTGAATATTCCTATGCCAGTGGTGGGTTGCAAACCCCGTTCCAACTGGTACGGTTGGAACGGGGCCGGTGGTGTCCTCATGGACGTGCACAGCACATGTGCACAGTGTGTGCATGCGTTCAAGCACCTCTTTGATGCTTCGCTATGCTCCAGCTGCTTCCCGGAGTGTTGCGCAGGTGCCTGCACGGAAGCGCAGAAGGAGCTTGAGCGGGCGGGCGGGCACTCCGGAGCACCGTACCGGAATGGTGTCCACTGCTCCGGGCTGGCTCCAGTAAGGAGCTTGAGCGGGCGGGCGGGCACTCCGGAGCACCGTACCGGAATGGTGTCCACTGCTCCGGGCTGGCTCAGGTATGCCTGTACCAGGCCGTACCACCTGCAACCCACCACTGTCCTAAACCCAAGGAAGCTGCAATAACTTACACTTGGAGTTAGATATTGCTTCTGCATTATATTATTTCTCCATCGCCAGCTGGGCTATAGGAATAAAGAAAACAGGTCCCATTTCATTGAAACAATGGCACTGATTTGGAAAACCACTGCATTGGTTTGAGACAGCCAATCAACCAAATCTCCCAAATGGATTTAATCCAATTCAGACTCCAATTGGAACACGAAGCCACACGTGTATCTCACAAAGGGTGCCTGAATTGATCCAATTTGACCTGGAAACAGTGGTGGGTTTCAAAAATTTTTCGAACCTACTCTGTGGGTGTGGCTTCCTTTGTGGGAGTGGCTTGCTGGCCATGTGACCTGGTGGGAGTGGCTTGCCAGCCATTCAGGCTTTCCGCAAAGCCCTTAAAACCTGGTTGTTCCGACAGGCCTGGGGCTGACGGATCCCCCACCCCCGCTCGAATTGTGTGGTTGTTGAGTGTTTTTAAATTGTTTGTAGTTGTTTGTCTGTTGTTTTCCTCCTGTTTGTATTCCCCCCACCTTTTTTTGGTTTGTGAGCCTCCCTGAGTCCCTCTGGGAATAGGGCGGCATAGAAATCCAATAAATCAAATCAAATCAAATCAAATCAAATGTGTTTTCTTTCTTTCTCTCTCTCTCCTTCCTTTTGTCTCTCTGTCCCTTTTTCCTTTTTTTCTTTCATCTCTCTCTCACTTTTTCTTTCTTTCTTTCTTTCTTTCTTTCTTTCTTTCTTTCTTTCTTTCTTTCTTTCTTCCTTTCTTTTTCTTTCTCTTTCTCTCTCTGTGTGAGTCTGTCTGTGTGTGTGTGTGTGTTTGTGTGTGTGTGTGTGTGTATGTCAGTGGTGGTGGTGGGTTTCAAAAATTTTTGGAACCTCTTCTGTAGGTGTGGCCTGCTTTCCGGGCCCACTGGTGGAACCTCTTCTAACCGGTTCGGTAGATTTGATGAACCGGTTCTACTGAACTGGTGCGAACTGGTAGGAACCCACCTCTGCCTGGAAAGGAATCAAACCAATCCAGTCATTTGTCAAATTCGATTCAATATTTTGTGAGTTCGTGCAGAGTAGAGCTAACAGATCTGAGATGAACAAATCTAGACAACCATTGGATGGGCATCAAAGAGTTAGATATTTCTGCGTCTCTTTGAGCAGAAGTTATCCAGCCCTGGAATTTCTTCATTAAAAAAACCCCACTGGGAATCTAATGATAGAAAAACAGCTTCATTTGAATGGGGGTTTTCTCCCCAATTTCTTACAGAATCCCGTGAAGTTGTTGCAGAGCTCCAGTGTTCCCCCTGAAAACCCCAATGTAGAGATTGTCTGGATTTTTAAATTCTAGAGTTTGTAGCCTTAATACTGAGTGTTTGCATTGGCCAGTTGGGCGATCCTTTCAACACAACTGAATCTCCAAATCTGGTGAGCGAGATAACTCCAGAAATCAATGAACAGGGTCTAAAGGCCATGGGGCTTTCCATGATGATTTGCCCTGAATCAAGACAAAGCTCTTAGATTGTGTGCAACAGACCATGTCTAATGACAGACCAAATTTCCTGGTGACAATTTGTCTCCATCTATTACAGCCAGACATCCTGGAAGATATTATATTAGTTTTACAATCCGTATCAATCTTCTCCTTGGCAGGTACAACATGGTAGGCTGGTACATTTGGATCTATTTGGCTGGCATGGGGCCTATGCCTGAAAATCATATTTAATACAATTTTAGGTAACACTGGCTTTAGACCTCATGAAGCCCTGGACATAGGGACCCAGGGGAAGAAATGGGAGGATAGACATCCCAAGGACCTTCCCAGCACCCAAAAATTCCACAAATTTTTGTGGAATTACCTCCCAACGACCAATAAGATCTCACAGGCTGGGCCTCCTCCGGGTGCCGTTGGCCGGACAATACCAGCTGGCAGCCCCTCGGGGGAGGGCCTTCTCTGTAGCTGCGCCGGCCCTGTGGAACAATCTACCCGTAGAGATCCAGACTCTTACCACTCTCCCGGCCTTCCGTAAAGCCACCAAAACCTGAATGTTCCGGCAGGCCTGGGGCTGTTGATTAATGTCCAGCCCCACTTAGATAGAATGGATGGTGTGGAATTTTATTAACTGTATTTTTATTTTTAAATTTTTTAATGTTTTTTATCTTGCTCTGTAAGCCGCCCAGAGTCCCACAGGATTGGGCGGCATACAAATTCTATTAAATTCTAAAAAAATTTACTACCTGTCCGTGGGTGTGGTTTGGTGGGGGCAGCTCAGTTAAGCTGCCGCCATCAGCAAGGTCCCGCCCCAGAACTCAACTAACCTACTTTCCAGCTCCGATCTGTGCAGGGCAACAAAAGAAGACCCAGCCAATCAGCTAGAACTTGGGAGGCAGCAAATAGATGGGGGCGGGGCAGGGGTGGGTTCCTGCTGGTTCTAACTGGTTAGCTAGAGGAGGTTCTAGAAATCTAGCGAGCCGTTTAGAACCGGTTCCACTGATGGAACCAGCCCCGCCCCCTCGCTCGCTCACCACTGCCTGTCCGGAGGCCGCTAGTTCACTCACTCACCCCACCCGTCCGCACTATGCTAGTCCCACCCACCGCTCACTGATTGGCTGGCTCACCAATCGCCCCGCCCATCTCTAAGAGCCCTATCTAAACCCACTTACCTTTTTCGCTCTCTATTGCTGCCTGCCAACTTCAAGGAGGTAAGTAAGCTAAGTGCAACTAAGCGCAGGGCGGGGGGGTGGGGGGCAGTGGCAGGCCAGCTGTAGCGGCCTGCCACAGCCCTCCACTATAAGAGAGCCCGGTGACCTTTTGCAGCCTTGCAAGGAACCCGGGGTCGCTTATAGCGCAGGGCCGCAGGGCTGCCAGCAAGCATGGGTATGGGGGTGGGGATGGTGGTGGGAGCTTATGCGACATGGCTGGCATCTTTGACAAGTTCGGGGACCTCACAAGGCCTCTGCAAGGTCCCCGGACTTGCCTAAGATGCCTGGCCGCCAGCAAGCACGGGCGCAGAGGTGGGGACGGTGACGGGAGCTTACGCTGTCCCAGTTTTACCCTCTGGCACCTGCCAGAAAGCTTCTGAACCCAATCAGGGGATTGTAAAACAAAAGAAGTAGCAATTATGAAGTTCAGCCCTAGAACCATAGCACAGGAATTTAAATCCAGACATTTAAATGTGGATTTATCTATTCATTTCTACCATTTTACTCATTTTTGTTCGGGGGGAGGGGGAATCTAAGTTTTATTCTGTTAATGCAATTTTTATGAAGCTATCACCAAATGAAATTCTTGTATGTTTTTTTAATTAATTATGATGAATGGGATTCATTTAAGTTGGGAACGCAGCTCTCCCACTGCGATGGCTTGCAGATGACTGGGATTCAACATTCCCAGAATGTCAAATTGTGAGTAAAAGGGATTATTTCATTTCTTTGTCAAGGACAGAGCGGGTATTTAGCCGGTTCTGACTGTTTCTGGCAAACCAGTAGCAGAAATTTTGAGTAGTTTAGAGAACCGGCAATTACCACCTCTGACTGGCCCTGCCCCAGTGGTGGGTTTCAAAATTTTTTGGAACCTCTTCTGTAGGTGTGATCTGCTTTGTGGGAGTGGCTTGCCAGCCATGTGACCGAGTGGGAGTGGCTTGCCGGCCATGTGACCGAGTGGGAGTGGCTTGCTGGCCATGTGACCGAGTGGGAGTGGCTTGGCAGTCATATGACCAGGTGGGAGTGGCCAAGAGGATGTCACTGAATTCTTTGCCCCAATGGATGATCTACAAAAAGAAGATATAAAAAAGGAAATTTATTATTTTGTGCACTTAATACTGAAATAAGATTAAAATAAGTACACAAAACAATAAAAGAGCTACTTACCGAAGGAAGATGACTTTTCTTGCCAGTCTTAAGTATCACTGACTCCAATGAATGGCCTGCACAAAGAAGAGACACAGAAATGAACTCTTCCATTGCATGCACTGCATTAGGATGAAACCAGCACACAAAACAATAAAGACAGCTACTTACAGAGGAAGGATGACTGTCCTAGCGGTCATTCTCTGTTGCCTCTTCATCCTGTTAAATAATAGGAACTGCAGAAGAAATAAAACAATATTGGACTCGATTGTGGTTGTAAGTTGAGGACTACACTACAGGTAACAGAAGGGACCTCTGTTTTCACCCAATAATGTACAGTCTTTTCAGGAGGGATGTCCCACAACAAACAGGAAAGATATAGTTTTTCATCTAAGAAGTTAGATCAAGAATGAATGTAGGTTCGCCCCGGTTCGGGCAGACCCGTTGATTGGTGAGGTTTTAATGTTTTAGGTAGGTTTTAATGTTTTATTTGTGCACTGCCTGGAGTCCCTTTGTGAAGGAGACTATGCAAACTACCGTCCATCTCCAAGTCCGGGTAAGTCCTCTGCTGGCGGGCAACTTCTGGGACGCCTCCCTGCCACCAAAGGACCTTCATGGACTTGATTTGCTGAGCACGGGGAAACAGACAGCACAAACTCCCATCCACCTCCCCATGCTCAGAAAAGCAAGTCCGGGTAAGTCCTCTGCTGGCGGGCCGCTTCTGGGACTCCTGCCCACCACCAAAGGACCTCCCTGGACTTGCTTTTCTGAGCACAGGGGGGTGGACGGTAGTTTGCGCAGCAAGGCCGGCGCCTAGGAGGTCCTAGGAGACCATCCACTGAGTCTATGCCTGAAAAATCATCTTCAGTGCTTTTTGGGATCAGAGCTTACCAAAAACCATGCAAACATCCTTAATTGGGCAGAAACCATTTGAAACATCCTGAAAATGGATGAAAATAAAACGCCAGAATCTATCCAAACTTAGGGTGTTATTGATTTCAATGGAGCAAGCATGGAGGAGAAGGAGGACTTCTTAGGAGAGCAAAATTGCCGTGGATGGAGTAAGAGGAAAGTGGGCGGAATGCATCACACCTGGCTGAGGTCAGGATTTCCTGTTTATGTTCTGATGGAGTCGGGGAGGGGGATCCCTCCTTGTCACCAACAAGAGGCACACTTTTTATGTGTTTCCTGCCCCAAATAGCAGGAAACCACACCAACAGCTTTCAGCAATCACTGTTGGAGGGACTGAAAAGCAATCAAGAGACATATGTTCCCCGTGCTAGATGTAGATCACGTATGATAGGAATAACCTGCATTGCACTGTTAATCACTTAAGATGTATTTGGTTCCCACATTGGTATCCTCTGGCAACTAGGCCCTCCTTCCTCAAGTCCATCTGCGACAGAAACCACAACGTGCTCTTTGGACCATAAACAAAACTACCTCAGGCTCCGGTTCTGCCCTTTCTGTTTTCTCTTAAATTCCTGTTCATGGAAGGCTATAAATAACAATATAAAGAGCCTAGCCTTCTATGGAATAAGAAAGTCAAAACAAAAGGCCTTTTTTCTTGGCTTGCAATTTTAGCACCTGTTTTTTTTTATTTTTATTATTATTATTACATAGACAACATCACATGACAATAGGAAAAAAAAAACAATGGGAAAAGGAGAAGAAAAAAAGGGGGGGAAACCCCATCATCACATACAATATGTCATTTGATCACAGGTGCATCCCTACTACGTTTATACATCCCATATCTCTCTGTTGTATATTTAATAAACACCACAATAAGCTAGGGTTTAAAAAAGGGGGGGGAGGGGGAAGACAAAAAAAGCAAAAACCATCATCACATGCAGCATGTCATTTGGTTACAGTTGTTTTAACTTCTGCATCTTCAAATGATATTTACCATCTCAAATATTTCATCTAATATAACTAAGCACCTGTTTTATTCCCCCCCCCCCAAGCAGCTGAATATACTTGTAAACTCTCTTCCTTCACCTACTACTTCCCTGATGAGACCATCACGCTCAAGAGTTTTTCACCAGCAAGGCTAATGAACACATGGGAGATGTAGTCCCAGTTCAGAGGTGGATTCCTACTAGTTTGCACCTATTCGGTAGAACTGCTTCATCAAATCTACCGAACCGGTTAGAAGAGGTTCCACCAGTGGACCCGGAAAGCAGGCCACACCTACAGAAGAGGTTCCAAACATTTTTTTGAAACCCACCACTGGTCCTTGGATATGATTATTCTACACTATCATGCTCCTATTTATAAAACTCAGTGCCTCTGTGAAAGGTAAGGATGACTACTGCGTTTGTGGTGCAATCAGAACATTGTGTGTGTTGAAGTTGTTTTAACGCAAACCAAAGATGCCTTTTAAAAAACAAGTTTGCATCATATTCTTATGCATGCCAGTGCTGTGTGTGAGGTAATTTAAGGTGGTTCTGACAAGTGTCGTCGGCATCTTCATATCCGGTCACATGGGCAGCAAGCCACTCCCATTCGGTCACATGGGCGGCAAGCCACTCCCACAAAGGAGGCCACACCCACAGATTAAGTTCGAACAATTTTTGAAACCCACCACTGTCCCAGTTTAAATGGGATAGGTTGCTTTTAAAGGAGGGGAACGGGGGATTTTGCAATATCCTTCCCCTGCCACACCCACAGAACCAGTAGTAAAAAAAAAAATTGAATCCCACCACTGGCAGGGATGTCTCTCTCCCACATAGCCCCCTCCATACTGCTCAGCTGACTGGACACAAGGGGCTTAAACTTAAGAAAGAATCTGGGTCAACCCCAGTGGTGGGTTTCAAATATTTTTAGAACGTCTTCTGTAGGTGTGGTCTGCTTTGTGGGAGTGGCTTGCCGGCCATGTGACCGGGTGGGAGTGGCTCACCAGCCATGTGACTGGGTGGGGGGTGGCTTGCCAGCCATGTGACTGGGTGGGATTGGCTTGCCAGCCATGTGACTGGGCATGGCCAACTTGTAAAATGTGGTGAAACTCACTTAACAATGCTCTTGCTTAGCAACCAAAAATGTTGGCTCAGAAACTCTGGCATTTGAAGCATGCAAGTCTTAAAGCTATCAAGGTACAAGACCCTTGCATTCCTAACCCTTTAGAAAAACAAACCAGGGGTGTTCAAACTTGACAGCTTTAAGACTTGTGGACTTCAACTCCCAGAATTCCTCCTCCAGTCATGCTGGCTCAGGAACTCTGGCATTGAAGCATGTAAGTCGTAAAGCTGTCAAGTTACAAGATCCTTGCACCCCTAACCCTTTAGAAAAAAAATCCAGGGGTGTTCAAATCTGGCAGCTTTAAGACTTGTGGACTTCAACTCCCAGGATTCCTCCTCTCGCTCTTCATCTTGATGATCTGCGGACGGGCAGGGAGAGCTGGAAGCGATTCTAAATGGCACTGTAGATTTGTGGAACCTCTTCTATAGAAAAGGTTAGAACAGGCAGGAACCCATCCCTGGTCAAACCCCAATAAATGGTCATTCTGAGGTCTGAAAGATGCATGCAATATGACATCATGGTTTTTCATAAGTAAGGAGCAAAGAGAAAGATAAATGCTACCCTAAGGAAAGCTATCTCTACTGGGTTCTTTTCGATCCCTCCATGCAGACCAGTTTATTTTATTTAAAATTGATCTGCTGATTCTCAAAACTAGATTTTCTTTCTCCTAACCATGTCTATTAAGATGGAGGCATGTGTGCTGAGTTCATCGGGATTTCATTGCAAGGCACGGAGGATTGCAGCCATGCTTTGATCTCAGTGCAGCAGATGTATTAGTGAGGTGATTCAGGTATTTTGAGTGAGTGCATAGAATATTTTGGCAGATCGCATTTGCTATGCATGAAAAACAGCTGTTTGGACCTGTCTTCCCTTATTTACAAAGTCTTAAAACCAAAGAAACACATCTCTTTTTGCTATCACTCAAATCACACCTATTAGAATTGGGCTACATAATGTGTCTAAACCAGTGTCTCTCAACCTTGGCAACTTGAAGATGTCTGGACTTCAAGTCCCAGAATTCCCCAGCCAGCATTCGCTGGCTGGGGAATTCTGGGACTTGAAGTCCAGACATCTTCAAGTTGCCAAGGTTGAGAAACACTGGTCTAAAATCTCCTTCAAAGTGCAGGCTAAATCTCTACTTTCTATTCCCTTGGGTTTAGCAATTGCCCCCAACAACAATCCGGGTCCTCATTTTACCCACCTCGGAAGGATGGAAGGCTGAGTCAACCTTGAGCCGGTGAGATTTGAACAGCCGAACTGCGGAACTGCAGTCAGCTGAAGTAGCCTGCAGTGCTGCATTTAACCACTGTGCCACCTCGGCTCTTAACTTTACTTGGGAGCAGCGGTGGGTTCCAGCAAGAACTACTGCTAGTTCTCTCACGCGTGCACTTGATGCGTGCTGCACATGCGCAAAGTTTTTGCGTGCACCAAACCAGCAGGAATGCCGGCAGCAACCCACCCCTGACTATGAGCATAGGCTTTCCAAGCAGAGAGAAGACCTGCACGAGTGCAAGGCCAGGTACCAGCACCTGGAAGCTCAGCGGGCTGAGATGATCAGCCAGTTCCAGGCCATGATACAATAGCAGTTAGCAATAGCAGTTAGACTTATATACCGCTTCATAGGGCTTTCAGCCCTCTCTAAGCGGTTTACAGAGTCAGCATATCACCCCCACAGTCTGGGTCCTCATTTCACCCACCTCGGAAGGATGGAAGGCTGAGTCAACCTTTGAGCCGGTGAGATTTGAACCGCCGAACTGCAGATAACAGTCAGCTGAAGTGGCCTGCAGTACTGCACCCTAACCACTGAGCCACCTCGGCCCAGTGATGGGATTCAAATAATTTAATAACCGGTTCTCTGTCCTAATGACTGGCTGGGTAGGCTTGGCTCGGTGGTCATGTGACCAGGTGGGCATGACCAACTCAATGTCACTCAGGTCGATGGGCGCTTCGCCTTAGCTGTTATAGTGTACTAAAGGTTCATCGGAGAGGCAGTTTCTGTAAGCAAGGCAATAAAGATCAGGCTAGAAACAACACCAGAATGTTTCCTTCCTGCCTTCCTTACAGGATTAGCCCTGCAAAGAGGGGAAAAAAATGAGATTTCCAACAACAGGTTCTCCGAACTGCTTAGAAAGCTAACAACCGGTTCTCCCGAATAGGTGCAAACTGGCTGAATCCGACCACTGATACAGTCCCACTGGAATAAAGCCCTCCAGCTTTTTGTCACCAGCAGCGCGTCCCTCCAGCTTTCGCCCAAAGCCCCCCACCAGAAGGCTGAAGCAGACCCCAAGTCAGAATTTCTGCCCCCCTCTGATCCGCACAAAAAGTCTCCGAAGGGGGAGACGCTCTGCAGCAACACAAGTGTTCATTATATGTAGCCTAGGGGCTGTAATTTGAGGATTTCCACCAGTGATACTTATTCAAAGGAGAGAAAAAGAAGGTAATAGAAAAGGAAGAGAAGAAGAAGATAGACAAGCAGGAAAAGATTCACCAGAAGGACAAGTGATAGACAATGGGGAGGAGGAGAAGATTGACAAGGAAGAGAAGAAGATAGGCAAGTGGGAAGAGAAGAAGGTTGACAAAGTGAACAAGGAGAAGTAGATAGACAATGTGAAGAAAAAAACAGGGAAGGAGAAGATAAAGAGGAGAAAAAGAAGGCAATAGACAAGGAAGAGAAGAAGAAGATAGACACGCAGGAAAAGGTTCACCAGAAGGACAAGGAGAAGGTGATAGACAATGGGGAGGAGATGGGTTCCCACCTGTTCAGACTGGTTTGGCCAAACTGGTAGTGGTTTGGCAGTCTGGGCCGCTGGAACCGGCAGCAACCCAGTTTGAGAATTTAGTGTAATATAAAAAATGCAAATACTTTTTTCTGCGGACCACCAAAATTTTCTCACGGACCAGCAGTTCACGACCGCTGTTCTAGATAGTAAGTTAAATATCCAGAGTTCCCCTTCCTTCCGGCAGAACCACCCCAAGGATGCTGTGAATTTATCATGACTCAACCCCCTGCAGCTCATATTCCATCTACTGGAAAAAAAAATTGATCTGGCAGGATTTTTTTGTTTTTATTTTTTAAAGTAAACTTGCAGGCATGTCAGTGCTTGTCAAAGCATTTCCCTTTCCTTCTCCTAATTGCAAACAATCCTGTTTGATATCTTAGATGATGATTCTGGGCAACAACATCTTGATATGCCTCTCACCAATGTTGCAGGAGGCTTATGTATTTATGCTACAAATTGGTTTAGGCAGAAAACAGAAAGAAATGAAAAGGGAAGGAAGGAAGGAAGGAAGGAAGGAGAGAGAGAGAGAGAGAGAGAGAGAGAGAGAGAGAGAGAGAGAGAGAGAGAGAAAGGTAATCAAAATGAAATATCACAAAGTAGAGATGAAGAGTCTCATCATTCTTTTGTAGAACTGAGTTAAGCTTTCTTAACTATAACGTTTAGACCAGTGTTTCTCAACCTGGTCTCAAGAGCCGAGGTGGCGCAGTGGTTAGGGTGCAGTACTGCAGGCCACTTCAGCTGACTGTTATCTGCACTTCAGCGGTTCTAATCTCACCCGCTCAAGGTTGACTCAGCCTTCCATCCTTCCGAGGTGGGTGAAATGAGGACCCAGACTGTGGGGGCGATATGCTGACTCTGTAAGCCGCTTAGAGAGGGCTGAAAGCCCTATGAAGCGGTATATAAGTCTAACTGCTAACCTTGGCAACTTGAAGATGTCCGGACTTCAACTCCCAGAATTCCCCAGCCAGGGGAATTCTGGGAGTTGAAGTCCGGACATCTTCAAGTTGCCAAGGTTGAGAAACACTGGTTTAGACTGTAGACCTGTTAGCTTAGTCAGCATTTGAAAATGCCTAACATCATTTACTCAGAACTGAGATTCATTCAATTCAAATAAATATATTTCCAAGGAAATATTCTATGAAATTTCAGTGACCGTCTTGAGACTAGGGTTGTCAATTTTGTAACTTTCCCTTCTTCCAGTTTGTTTTCTAAAACACACACACCTTCACCCAATGTACTTCTCTATTGATTTCAATATAAGATACAAGATGATTTAAATGTAAAATATCTATTTATTTTCCAGCACCTTAATCAGTGTAACCTATTGCCCTTTGTTCACCTTAAAGGTGTGCATTATATAAGGCCATAAGTTTACTTTCTATCCATGTAGTTGCTGTGCGTCAAAATCAACTTGATGGCATATAATCAAATAATCACAGTTTATTCAGGATGACACTTAGCCTTGGCATGGATAAAGTGAGCTGTGGGATGTTTGTCACTTTTAAGGCATTCAAGCAGGGGTGGGTTTCTCGCCCCGTTCCAACCGGTTCAGTTGGAACGGGGCCGGCGGTGTCCTCGTGCACGCGCGCGGCGCATGTATGCGTATTAGTGTCTGTGCGATGCTCCAGCTGCTCCTGGAGGATCGCGCAGGCACTGTATGCATCCTGCGCATGCGTGGAAGTGCAGAACTCATCAAAACCGGGTAAGGAGCGCGGGCGGGCAAGCGGGCCCTTCGCCGTTCCCGTAAGTTACTTACTTCCGGGTTCACCGACCAACCGGTTCGCAGGGACCGCTGCGAACTGGTTGAAACCCACCCCTGCATTCAAGGCAAAATAGAGATACCTAACATGTCCTCACTACTCAGGGTTCGCTCCGATTGGACCACTCTGTAGGCCTTGTAGCCAGCCAACCAACAACAACAAATAACATCTTTTTGATGAGGAAAATGGATAAGTTTGACTTCAAGAAGGGGAAATACTATCATACGGCCAAGCCTTTTTAGAATTGTTGGTAGCCAGTTTGGTCTAGTGATTAAGGCACCAGTCTAGCAAGTAAGACCATTAGTTCATGACCCAACTTAGCCACAACAGACAGTTGCCCAGTTGGGTGATCTTGGGCAATCAGTGTATCAGCCCAGCTTCCCTCCCAGGGTTATTGTTGTGAAGAAAATAGGAGGAGGAAGGTGTACTGGATATGTTTGCCACCTGGAGTCATTTGTAAAAATAATAAAGACAGTAGAGACAAATTATATATATATATATATATATATATATATATATATATATATATATATATATATATATGTGTGTGTGTGTGTGTGTGTGTGTGTGTGTGTGTGTGTGTGTGTGTGTGTGTGTGTTATTTGTGCTGATAAATAAATAAAGGGAGACTAGTATAGATCTATTTCAAGCTATTTAGCTCTCATCAGCTAGCCATACCCTTACTGGGATTCGAACCTGTGCTGTATTGCATCTTAGGCAAACGTCTTAGCCATTGAGCCACAGGTCTCCTCCTTATCAGCTAAAGCCAGGGAAGAAGGTATATATTTAGTGTCACAACCCCTGGTAAGCCCCAGTTATGGGAGGAAGCTAACGGCTTCCATCATGTGTCAATCGGCTCGTTCAAATCCCAGTACGGGTATAGCTAGCTGATGAGAACTAAATAGCTTGAAATAGATCTATACTAGTCTCCCTTTATTTATTTATCAGCACAAATAAAAAAACACACATAGATAGATAGATAGATAGATAGATAGATAGATAGATAGATAGATAGATAGATAGATAGATAGGCAGGCAGGCAGGCAGGCAGGCAGGCAGGCAGGCAGGCAGGCAGGCAGGCAGGCAGGCAGGCAGGCAGGCAGGCAGGCAGGCGGACACAGTAAATAGATAGATAGATAGATAGATAGATAGATAGATAGATAGATAGATAGATAGATAGATAGAGAGAGACAGACAGACTGACTGACTGACTCATTCATTCATTCATTCACTCATTCTATGGAACAGAGAAATAATTTCATCTATTTATGCTCTGTTACTATTGTAATTCCTCACTATTGCCTGGACATTTTTCTTAATAAGTTAGCATGATAGCATGCTAATAGGTTTCTCTGTATGATGCCTTTTTTCCCCCTGCAAATAACCAAGGTTTACCTTTTGTTCATCATCCTGATTCACATTCTCACTTCACCCATTGTTGAGTGATCCTTCTTTAGTTAAGGTAAAGGTTCCCCTTGCACATATGTGCTAGTCGTTTCCGACCCTAGGGGGCGGCACTCATCTCTGTTTCAAAGCCAAAGAGCCAGCATGGTCGGAAGACGGTCTCCGTGGTCATGTGGCTGGCATGATTAAATGCCGAAGGTGCACGGAACCCTGTTATCTTCCCACCAAAGTGGTCCCTATTTTTCTACTTGCATTTTTACATGCTTTCGAACTCTAGGTTGGCAGAAGCTGGGACAAGTAATGGGAGCTCACCCTGTTACATGGCGCTAGGGATTCAAACTGCCAAACTGCCGACCTTTCTGATCGACAAGCTCAGCATCTTAGCCACTGAGCCACCATGTCTCTCTCCTTCTTTAGTTAATTTATCCAATATGTCTTCCATTGCCTATTCCTCTTCTTCTTGCCTCTTTTTTACAACACATGTATCAGATTTTGTTTGAAAACAATATTTCAGTTTTACTAATCGTTATTCAGTCGTCCTTCATTAAGCAGACTGCAACCTGGCTAATATTTGGATAGTAAACCATTAAAAAAAAGGTAATGGCTTTAGGCTAGGCTAGGGAGTTAAAAATAACAAGAAGAAGAACCTTCTTTTAGAAAAAGGCACTGACCACTATTTCTATATGGTTACCAAGAAAATTCCGTGGTTTGTTCAGGAATGGAGGTCAATTCAAAGATGTCACTGTCTTTATTAACTTTTTCCTCCAGTTCCTCCGCCTATAAAATATGCCTTAGTCAGCTTCCATTATTTCTGAAGTACAAAATTGTATGTTGTGCATATCTGTTCCTTTATAAGCAATATCCCCATTCATGGCTCCATATTTATCAGCAGAATGTATGCTACTCTATTAAGTAGCATTATTGAAGAAACTAAGGATAAGTGAAGAAACTATGAGGCAAATTGTGCTGTCAAAGGATTATTAGAAGTCTTAGCAGAAGTCTAAGCAAAGCAATTTGTTTGGTCCAAAGATTTTATAAGCTAAAAATCCCTGTAGCATGGTTCTTCCTCTCACCCTGGCCTATTTTTTTCCTCAGTTTTCCTCTTGTTCTGATTATTATCACTTTATATAACCTAAGCTGCACAGAGATAGATGGATGGCCGTATAAATCTTTTAAAGAAAGGACACGCAATCTTCATGAAAAGTACCTGTCAGGTAGAAAACAAATACAGAAATAAACCATTTAATCATTTATATTTTCCCTATTCTAGGTGATGACAGAGTTGAATTCCATTCTTTCCCGATTCACTCTCTGGAATCAGGTATGACGGAGACAAGTTATCTTCTGGATCAGAGGTGGGTTCCTACCGGTTCGCACCGGTTCAATAGAACTGGTTCGTCAAATCTCCCGAACCGGTTAGAAGATGTTCCACCAGTGGACCTGGAAAGCAGGCCACACCTACAGAAGAGGTTCCAAATTTTTTTGAAACCCACCACTGGGGGGGGGGGTGTAATGTCCCACAGTTATCTATGCATTAATAATGATCTAGTAATATTTCCTTATACATTTTAGGGACCTTTCCTTACATAATTGGTGTTTTCTTTCATACTTTTGGATTTCTAATTTCTGTTTCCGCTAGTTGGCAATTGCTAAAACCAATCCCACGTGAAAAAGTATTCAAAGCCTTCTTGATTTTAATTGTCAATTTATTTATTCTTGCACATTGTAATATTTATTCATTTACATATCTCTGCTTTTCCACTGTTGTGCAAACACAATTCCAGCAGCTGCTAACATGTGTAAAATTAAATATATATTATACCCCCTTTCAAATAGCCAACAAGATATTTCTGGTTTTAATTCCATATCTTGCTTTACGATTGCTTCTAACCACTAACTTCTGAATAGCTACTTGGACTGACCTAAGTACTAATTCATAATTTCATATCCGGTCACATGGGCAGCAAGCCATTCCCATTCGGTCACACGGGTGGCAAGCCACTCCCACAAAGGAGGCCACACCCACAGAGTAGGTTCCAACAATTTTTGAAACCCACCACTGTTCCGGATTCAGAGAGTCTGGAAAGAGCTGCAAAATGATTCAGATGGTTCTTGCCCAGCCCCCATGTCAGGTAAGAGAGATTACTTTTGCCTACTGCCGTGATGGCGAACCTATAGCACGCATACCACAGGTAGCATGTCAATGGGCACATGAGCTCAGCTCCGGGCAGCTGATTTTCGGGGTTTCTGGGCCCACCAGAAGTCAGGAAACTGGCTCTTTTCGGCCTCCAGTGGGCCTCCGGGGGGGGGAGAAAACCCTTTCCCCCCTCCCCAAGCTTCTAGAAAGAGTCTGGAGCCTTGGGATGGCAAAAAATGGGTCCACCATGTCATCGCATGTCAAAAAGCAGGGGAAGCATGGGTGGGTTCTGCATGCATGTGCAGGGGGAGGGCACATAGAATTATGGGTGTGGGCATGCCTGGGCACGATCCCCCACCCCACACCCCTCTTTTGACATGCAATAGCAAAAAGGTTAGCCACCATCACTGGCCTCGTCCAACATTTCAGTTCAATTAACTGTTCACTATGATTTGAACAGAAGTATAGAATAATGACTTTGATCTAAGATATTAACTTGCAATATGCGATATGGAAAAGTTTTCTCATTTCACTTCAAACAAACCTTCCAATCGTTGGTATCAAATGTTTTAACTTTAGCATAGAGCAGTTTTTTTTAAGCTTAAAACTGATGAAAGAAATGTCCTTCTGGGTTTGGCTCCAAGTGGGGCAAAAGACACTGGAGACATGGAGGCTGCTTGGAAAGATGGTTTATTGTTGGACAGGGCCACATGGCTTGAGCCCTGGACAGAAAAGGTGATCACATGCTTCAATGTTGGTGGAGAAGAAGAGAAGGGTTGAGGGAGGGGCTTGCTAGGCTTTTTATAACCTGTTTAGTCCCACCTCTCTGGTTCCTGTTCCTGTGTAAGAAATGTATTCTGATTTGTTGTCAGACTTCCATGGGGCCATGCAGGGGCAACTCCCTAGGCTGCGTTTTGAATCCAGGTTTGGTTGAGTTCTCAGATGCCATGTGGCGAGTTGGGTAAAGTGCCAATATTATCATGCCTTAATCCCATCCCCCTTGGAGCTGCAGTGGAGAAGTCTTTATTATGTAAAGGGACTAGCGTGGCCTTCTTAATGGCCCATTGACAAAGTGGGGATGGGCGGGAAGCTACAGGCAGCTACTCTGTCTTTTAAAACACGTTTCTTTCTTTTCACTTCCAGAGAAATATTCTGCCTTTTCAATATTTCCTAGGATATTTCATTTTTCTGGGAGAGGGTTGGGTGATAACTTCCTACAAAACTTTAGTAATATTTCTATTGTGTAGGTTCTGCCTGGTGAAGATGGATCTATTTCTCTATATCCTCCAGCACCACAATTTGTGAATTGACATCATGCAAATATAAACTTTGAGCATTTTTTTTAATCCCTTGCCTTCAAAGTCTGACCTCGAATGGGGAATATTTATGGTGTACACAGAGTTACATAGCTCACTTGAATCAATAGGAGAAACTGTAGGAGATAAAGAATTAACCGATACTGGGTTTTTTGATTGTATTGTTGCTATCATGAGGGTTAGGGCTTTTTTTTAACGGTTTTAATATTTGATGGATTTTTTTTAAAAAAAAAATGTTGTGAACTGCCCGGAGTCACCTATGAGTGAGTTGGGTGGCTATATTAATTTGTTTAATTCATAATTAAAATAAAATCAATAATTAAACAATTAAAATAAAGCAAATAATAAATAAAAGAACATAATTGTCCAAATATGCTAGTGGTACAATCTTATACATATCAATTCAAAGCCGAGGATTGAATGGAAGCCTAAATGGTTCTGGGATTGCAGTTGCAAATTTTTTTCCTCTTATTAAAGTATCTTCTAAATTAAAACTTTTCCTAGCTGATAGCAGTGCTCATATGTCATACCAAAAAAGATATAAAAAGGGGTTATACTTAGCTTTGAGCACAGTTTAGCACCATCTTGATTTGCAGATGCCATCAACAGTTTTTGCTGGTGAGAAAAACTTAAATCTGCTGATTTTTGCTGATCAAATGGCTTTTTAAGATACAATTGGGAACAGACAGATCCTAATACTGGAGGATACTGTGTTGAATGCTTAACAAGAGTTACCAAAGAACAAATATAAGTGCCTGGCCATATTGATAGATGATTGTTTCCTTTCTAAGAGTATTAAGTTGCAACAATGGTAAGGTGACCAGACGTCCCGATTTCAGCGGGACAGTCATGATTTATAACAATTTGTCCCGTGTCCCGGGGCGTTTTTAAAAAGTCCTGATTTTCTGGCTTCATGTTGAAAGGCCAGTGGATTTGCTTAAGAAATCCTAACCGGGGCAAGACAAAAGACACTCTGTCCTAACCTCTCTCTCTGTCTCAGTACTTTCATTGAAGATATTAAAACTTTAAAGCAAGAAAACGGACCCCCCCGCCCCTTTTACTCACTTTTATAAGAAAAGATGACCCAAACCATAGAGCTCAGGGAAATACTTGGCTAGAGAAGTCGCGAGTGTTCCTTCCTGGATTCCTTCCTGCCACACCCACAGAACTGGTAGCAAAAAAAAATAAAATTGAATCCCACCACTGCAATGGACCATACACTATGGTCAACCTTTGGGTTCCAATCCCTTGCCCTATGAAAAGGGCCTTTACAAGAATACTTTTCAGTCTTTCTGGCTTTGATGAAGTTTTTAAAATTGTTTTTTATTAAAGAATTTTACACAATAGCAAAAACAGTATGTTTTTTTTTTAAAAAAAAACCACCAGTGAACAGATAAAGAAAAGGGAAAGAAAAAAACCAGAGGTTTCTGATCTTTTCTATAGCAGTTGGAAATATATTTATCATCCATCTTTCTTAACATTACATCATAATTATCTTCTTCCCATATTTACCATTTTAAATTTTCCAATCCATACATCACCAGTCCATTTTTTTCCAATTTTTAGCAAAAGATTCATAAAGAGTTTCCTAATTCACTAATAAACGTACTTGTTTGATCAGTCAATAAGTCAATTTTTCCATCTCTGCAAATTCTGTCATCTTCCCTAGCCATAATTTGATGGAGATTTCAATGAATAGATAGCAATAGCAATAGCAGTTAGACTTATATACCGCTTCATAGGGCCTTCAGCCCTCTCTAAGCGGTTTACAGAGTCAGCATATCGCCCCCAACAATCCAGGTCCTCATTTTACCCACCTCGGAAGGATGGACGGCTGAGTCAACCTTGAGCCGGTGAGATTAGAACTGCTGAACTGCAGATAACAGTCAGCTGAAGTGGCCTGCAGTACTGCACCCTAACCACTGCGCCACCTCGGCTCTATGATATGAAAGTTGAGTTCTTGACTATTCAAGCCAACCCTCCTTTAAGCTGAGTGTAAACTGTGATGACCAGACAAATGGGCCCATGTTGTTCTTTTTATAATAATGTAAACGTATGTTGCCATTGGAAAGAGTTTTCAGCTTTTCACTTTAACCCACAGCTCTAGTTTTTTTCGATAGGTTCCCCATCTAACTACTAGCGGAGTCTGACCTTCTACCAAGGGCAGCTGGGGGTCAATGGGGCCCTGCCACTCAGCTGGGCATTTAATTATTCTTTTCTCTACAGACTGGATGCGCCTTTCTCTAGAATATGTTCAGCAGCACACATTCCGCTTAAGCCTATTATTTTCTGAGAGCGTGAGCAGGCTTAATGCTGCTGGCTTTTAGCCAACATGTTTGGAAAGAGATGCAGAGCCATATTTAAGCTCCAGGCAGGGAGTTGCTTTGATTGGCACCCACAGACACTTGTCTGTGGCCAGTTTTGGGTTTCAGAGGAAATGACAGTAACACATACAGTACCTACAAAATAAAAGCTTGTATCATACTTGGAAGAAGCACACCTCGTAACACCTGTATATTGTACATAAAATAAATGTATGTAATATATATATATATATATATATATATATATATATATATATGTGTGTGTGTGTGTGTGTGTGTGTGTGTGTGTGTGTGTGTGTGTGTGTGTGTGTGTGTTTATGTGTGTGTGTGTGTTGCATTTGTGCTGATAAATAAATATATAAATAAATAAATATAATATATATATGTATTTATGTCACAACCCCTGGTATGCCCAAATAGGGCAGGAAGCAGACTGCTTCCTTTCTCTGTCTATCGGCTCGTCACAAGAGACCATCACGACAGAAAGCCATTATTTTTTACTGTTGCCTTTGTTACATTTGTGTTGCATTTGTGCTGATAAATAAATAGATAAAGGGAGACTAGTATAGATCTATTTCAAGCTATTCAAATTCCAGTAAGGGTATGGCTAGCTGATGAGAGCTAAATAGCTTGAAATACATCTATACTAGTCTCCCTTTATCTATTTATTTATCAGCACAAATGCAACACACACACACACAGACACAGACACAGACACACACACACAGACACACACACACACACACACACACACACACACACACACACACACACACATATATATATATATATAGTCACAACCCCTGGTATGCCCAAATATGGGAGGAAGGTCACACTTCCACTCTCTGTCTTCGGCTCGTCACAAGAGACCATCCAGACAGAAACCCAATATTTTTTTTACTGTTGCCTTTTTGTTACATTTGTTATATTTATGCTGATAAATAAATAAAGGGAGACTAGTATAGATCTATTTCAAGCTATTTAGCTCTCATCAGCTAACCATACCCTTGCCATATATATATACCTGTGTGTCTGTTTATTTATATGTCTGTATAGCACAATAATAAAGGATTAAGTTAACCTGCAGCAATCTGTCCACTCTTTGGATGGGAAGTCAAATTTTGAAAAGCTTATTAGCGGAAATCTCCATGAGTAATGAGAATCTGACAATTCAAGAAATGTGAGATCCATAATTCTTTCTTATCTTTATACAATGCTGGGGTAGAATCAATGCAATTGAAAGTTTGTCCTTGGTGAAGTCTGCCCTTCCTAAAGACATGATAAGGTATGGTACTAAATACAAAGAAACCAACAACTCCCCCTGCCCCGCCAAGAAGCCTGTATCTAATTCATCCCCCTAACCACCCCCAGAGTTGCATATGCTGCATTCTCTACTTAACGTTGAATAAGTAGCAGTAATATTTAATGATATTAATGAAAGAAATAGTACCAGTAAACTGAAGAATGACAAGGTAGTATCGTAGAACTGAAGGTAACAAGAAGATTCATTATCACAGAACATCGATTCATTGAAATCTCCATCAAATTATGGCTAGGGAAGATGACAGAATTTGCAGAGATGGCAAAATTGACTTATTGACTGATCAAACAAGTACATTTATTAGTGAATTAGGAAACTCTTTATGAATCTTTTGCTGAAAATTGAAAAAAAAAACTCGACTGGTGATGTATGGATTGAAAAGATTTAAAATGGTAAATATGGGAAGAAG
Organism: Thamnophis elegans; assembly: GCF_009769535.1. Taxonomy (NCBI): domain Eukaryota; kingdom Metazoa; phylum Chordata; class Lepidosauria; order Squamata; family Natricidae; genus Thamnophis; species Thamnophis elegans. The sequence continues at coordinate 7,030,170 of NC_045543.1, read as the reverse complement.
GGAATTATGATGTGACGTTAAGAAGGATGGATGATAAATATATTTCTTTATATAAATATAAAGATCAGAAACCCCTCCGTATTTCTTTCTTTCCCTTTTCTTTATTGAGAATTTCATCCTCTTCGCCTTTGCAAAATCTGTTCTGGACCTTCAGCTTTTGCATTGATGTCCTAGAATCACCAAGGATTCCAAGACTTGTATCTGTTCCTATCATACTGTAGATGGTCCTTTTTTTTTTTTTTTTACCATTGAACTGATCCAAGACTGTTCAGGCATCTTCCTTCTTGCTCTCTGTCAGGCTGAACCGAATAAAACTTGGCAATCACTCAAAAGGCAATAGCTGTAGATCTGAAACCTTGTTGTAAGGGGATTTTTTTGATCTCTCCCTGAATGGCTAATCTATATTTCATAACTCAGAAAGTCAGCACTTCCTTTATGTAATTGCACCAAGAGGAAGTACACAAGGCCTTTGTGGAACCTGAAAAAGTCTACTGCCTTGGGCCATTTTTTAATGTGCCATAAATTATTCAGTAAGTAGGCGCTCGCCATTCTATTTACAGTAAGTTGGAGCTCAATGGGCATGCAGGATACAGAGCTAACATGAAACAGCACTTGCTGGAGCTGCCAAGGGCTGGAGTGATTGCTACAGTCATTAGTCTTGCATTATCCTCCATGGGGCAAACCCGCTAGTTGTCTAAATCAGCAGAACCTCCTTGACCTCAATGCAGCTATGTTGATTTACACCTCCTGGGGATCAGAGGGGTCAGTTGAAAGGGCAGAGTAACTTTGGTTGCATGTAATTAAGCACATCCTTAAATTTCTTTGTGTCTTGGAGGATTTAGTGTCTAGTCCATTTTATCCCCCAGCAGCTGAAAACTATATGCAAGAATACAATGAGATTTTCCAAGTGGTTTAACTTTCATAGCTGAATGAGTTGATCACTCAGGCAGGCTGCTTCTACCAAAAGTAGTAATATGGCTTTTTTCCCCCTGTTTTTTTTAAAAAATAGGTTTTCATTTTAGGAAATCAAATTCCTTCTTTTTCATAGAGGTTTTTTCAATAGTTGTTGGGCTTTATGCTTGAACCAACCTGAGGGGTGCAAGGGTCTTGTACCTTGACAGCTTTAAGACCTGCGGGCTTCAAATGCCAGAGTTTCTGAGCCAACATTTTGGTTGCTAAGCAAGAGCGTTGTTAAGTGAGTTTCACCACACCCACCCAGTCACATGACTGCCAAGCCCCTCCCACTCGGTCGCATGGCTGGCAAGCCACTCCCACCTGGTCACATGGCTGGCAAGCCACTCCCACAAAGCAGGCCACACCTACAGAAGAGGTTCTAAAAAATGTTGAAACCCACCACTGATTTACTCCAATGTATTTCAGACTTGGCAACTTTAAAATGTGCGGAATTCAACTTCCAGAATTTCCCAGCGAAGAATTGGAACATCAGTGTTTTAGAATGGAAATAGCTCAGAATGTCACGGCCTTTCAGAAAAGGCTTTTTTTCCCCCTTTCTCATGTGGTGCCCCCTTGGGCCTGGTGCCGTAAGAACGTGCTTAGTCTGCTTAATGCTTAAATACACCACTGACCATTTGCAAGCTTTACTCTTCTGAGCTTGTAGTACTCAGAGGATTCCATTCACTGGAGCTTTCCAACTACGCTACTTCTCAAATAATAAAATTGTGACAAAGGAGAGGAAAATAACTCACTTACCTTGGAGGCCATAAGAGCAAGGAAGCTATAAAATATAGAAATATAGGGCATGTAAATTTATGTATATGTGCTTGTATTTTTTACAAATATTTTGGGAGCACAGAGGCAGGGGAGGCAGCTGGATTTGTTATATTTACTATGGAGATTTGGATCAAAAGCTGAGCTGTAAAGCCAGTCTAATGCTTTAGTCTCTTGCCAAATGCAATTCAATCAGTAATAGTGTTGAAAGAGGCATCTGTATACTTGTGATTTCTTCCAGATTGATAAATCCTAGTATATGTTCTCCAGATGTATTGTTTCTCCAATCCCTCCGCTGGGCTTTTTAGGTAGGATTCCAAGAAACTCTCACACTGGTTATTATATTCCCACTATTTCTGGCTATTTAAAAAAAAAAAAGACCCAGACTTTCTTTCCATTAAACTCCCACTAAAAAACAAAATGTGAAATATAATAACAGCCACCATCCATCTGATTTAGCATCCGTTTCCATTCACATGTTCATTGGTGGTATTCAGACGGTTCGGATCGGTTTCGGGTGAACCAGTAGTGACGACCTGAGGATGGGAGTGGGCCTGTCCACCACCACCCCCCCGGCTCTATGCCATCCCATTTAGCCATGTTTTCTAAGCCCCATGCATGCAAAGGGTTCCACCACAAAACCGCGTTCGACTAAAGGGCGCTCGACGAAACCGCGTAGCTGACGTCATCATAGCGTGACAACAGCGTGGAGAAAAAAGCATGCTGTAAACGCTAAACCTAAAATTAACCCCTAAACCTAAACCTAACCCCTCTAAATCTAATCCTAAACCTAACCCTTAACCTAACCCTAAACCTAACCCTAACCCTAACCCTAAACCTAACCCTTAACCTAACGCTAAACCTAATCCTAACCCTTAACCTAACCCTAAACCTAACCCTAACCCTTAACCTAACCCTAACCCTAACCCTAACCCTAACCCTAAACCTAACTCTAAACCTAACCCTAAACCTAACCCTAAACCTAACCCTAAACCTAACCCTTACCTTAACTTGAATCGGCTTGCTTTCAGAGCGCTATTTAAAGCACCCTTCTTTCTCCGCACTCACTGTTGTCGCCCTGTTGATGACATCAGCGACGCGCTTTAATCGGGCGCGCTTTAGTCGAGTGTGGTTTTGTCGCAAAGCGCATGCACAGAAGGTGTGCATGCTCAGGAAGTGGGCGTGCGTGCTCTCTCACCGTTCCCATGCACGGCGAACGGGTGGTAAAATTATGTGAAACCCACCTCCTGCACACGCTTGACATGAGCAATAGATGCAGCCAGCCAAGACGATATATAATTTTGAATTAGACTTTTATAACATATTAACACTTCAATAGCTTTCTGGATTGCTGGTTCCCCAACCATGAGGTGGTCTTTCTGAATCAGCAAGGACATTCCGAGACCTATTTTTATGGTCGCTGACACACCCAAAGCTGAATACTGTAGTTGATGACTTGCTCATTCACTGTCTGTTTGAACATATTCACTGTAGCACGTCCCTATCAGACAATTCATTTCAGAGTTTTATTTCATTAAAGCACAGCAATTCTACATGGCATCAAGTCTGTGTTTTCTAGTGAATTAGGAGATGACTTCCCTGCAAGAAAGGGCCTGGAGGATAGGGGACTGATTCCTGGCTCCATTATTTATATTACAGAAACTTAAAGTGGCAGTGAGAAAGTGCTGCCAGGCTAATTTAATGAGCCAGAATAGATTGTGTGTTGCACAAAACTCTGTTCTTCATCGGAGACAGCGCGAGAACACAAACTGGAGCAACATATTGTCTGAGGGTTCTGGTTCTAACCATCTTGAGTGGTTAGGTTGGGGGGAAAAACCTGCACTAACTTGTAGTAGCAATAGCAATAGCACTTAGCAATAGCAATAGCAGTTAGACTTATATACCGCTTCATAGGGCTTTCAGACACCCGGAGAAGACCCATCCTGTGCGATCTTATTGGTCTAAGGGAGGTATGTGGAAGGAGACAGTCTCGCAGGTACCCAGGTCCAGTTGCCAAGGGTCCAAATTTTGATTATGAGACGACGGGGATGCCGCAACGGTCATAAGTGTGAAAAATGGACATAAGTCACTTTTTTCAGTGATGTTGTAACTTCGAACGGTCGACTAAATGAACTGTTTTTAGTTGAGGGCTTTCTTTTCCTTCCCTTTCTTGAGTTTTAAAAATGGGGTGTTTGGGCATGCACCCCATACCCAAACAATGTCAAAATCAAGTATAGCTATGCTGTCTTTGTGCTGTTAGAGGTCCAGAAGTGGGTTCCTACCGGTTTGGACCGGTTCAGCTGAACCAGTAGTAGTTTGGTGGCCTGGGTCGCTGGAACCGGCAGTCACTCAGGCCTGCTACACCCCTGAACCAGTTCTCTGGGTGGCGCTATAGGCCCCACCATCTTGTTTTTGGCTTCTGTGCATGCGCAGAACAATTTTTATTGTACTGCGCATGCGCACGCACGCGGCGTGCCCATGGGCGAACCGGCAGTAGTGACTGCCAGAACCCACCCCTGTAGAGGGGTTCACCAACAAAACCGCGCTCGACTAAACCGCGCCCGACTAAACCGCGTCGCTGACATCATCAACAAGGCAACAACAGTGCGGAGACAGAAGCACGCTGTAAACCCTAAACCTAAAATTAACCACTAAACCTAAACCTCACCCCCTAAACCTAACCCTAAACCTAACCCTAACCCTTAACCTAACCCTAAACCTAACCCTAAACCTAACCCTTTACCTAACCCTTAACCTAACCCTAACCCTAACCCTAACCCTAACCCTAACCCTAACCCTAACCCTAACCCTAACCCTTAACCTAACCCTAAACCTAACCCTAACCCTAACCCTAACCCTTAACCTAACCCTAACCCTAACCCTAACCCTAACCCTAACCCTAACCCTAACCCTAACCCTAACCCTAACCCTAACCCTAACCCTTAACCTAACCCTAAACCTAACCCTAACCCTTAACCTAACCCTAAAGCTAACCCTAAATCTAACCCTTACCTTAAGTTGAATCGGCTTGCTTTCAAAGCGCTATTTAAAGCGCCCTTCTTTCTCCGCGCTGTCTGTTGTCACCCTGTTGATGACGTCAGCGACGTGGTTTAGTCGGGCGCCGTTTAGTCGAGCGTGGTTTTGATGGGTCACGCTGTAGAGGTCCTAAGTCTGGAGGACCTGGGCTTGGCCGGGTAGAGAGAAATGAGATTTCCCCCCCCCCCCCCCAGCCTGGCCATGAAACCATTGGATTCTTGTTTTCTGCTGAACCGAGGGTGAATGTTGATGGACTCTGCCTGCTGACTATTTAAAACATTATGCTAGCTCAGAATTAAATAAAGAACAGAGGAGAGGACATTTACCTGCCTAACATTTTCCACGCCTCCACATTTCAGTCAATCAGAGAGGATCACAAGAGGAAATAACTTCTGGTAACAAGCATGAGTTTAGATTTATTTTGTTAGTTTTTTTCCAGGGGGGGCAGGTGGGTGGGGGTGAGGGAGGCTTTAAATCAAAGACTTCCAGAGTGGAAGCAATTTACTAGACTGTTGAGAAATCTTGACATTTTCACCGTTTGCCCAAACAGCAGGGTGACTTGTTGCTTCCTTCAAAACAGTAAACATTAAGCGCAATATCGCTTGCTCTTTCATCAAAAGGTATTTAACAGTGTGGCTTCCAGGGCAAGTTGATGTGGATAAGGAGCTGGTGTCAATCATCGCAGTTTCAGGACTAATATGAAAGTGCATGGCTTAGGTGCCTAAGCAGTTGCATTTGAAGAAGGAAAGAAAAAAAGATATCTCAAGCAAAGAAATCCCCCCTCCTCAATAACTTCAAAACTTTGCAAGTCTCCCTAATGGATGTAAATTGTCTGCCCTGGAGATAAAAGGATCAGGAGATTGTCAGGAAAGACAATTGCATGAGGACATCCCCTTCTTCAAAAGCATGAAGAATTCTGTTCAGCCTCTGGGGTCTAAAATCTGCTTACTGTTATTTTTTTTTCAACGTTTTATTGATTTTATTTGTAATTTGTATTGATATTATTGTAAGTACTCAACACCCAGAGTCACTGAAAATTGGGCAACATGCAAGTTTAATATATTATCACGGCTGGTCCAGAGGTGGGTTCCTACCAGTTCGCACCTATTCGGTAGAACCGGTTCGTCAAATCTACCGAACCGGTTAGAAGAGGTTCCACCAGTGGACCCGGAAAGCAGGCCACACCTGCAGAAGAGGTTCCAAAAATTTTTGAAACCCACCACTGGTCCTTGGATATGATTATTCTACACTATCATGCTCCTATTTATAAAACTCAGTGCCTCTGTGAAAGGTAAGGATGACTACTGCATTTGTGGTGCAATCAGAACATTGCGTGTGTTGAAGTTGTTTTAACGCAAACCAAAGATGCCTTTCAAAAAACAAGTTTACATCCTATTCTCATGCAGGCCAGTGCTGTGTGGGGGGTAATTTAAGGTGGTTCTGACAAGTGTCGTCGGCATCTTCATATCCGGTCACATGGGTGGCAAGCCACTCCCATCCGGTCACATGGGTGGCAAGCCACTCCCACAAAGGAGGCCATATCCACAGAGTAGGTTCGAACAATTTTTGAAACCCACCACTGGGCTGGTCGCATAGTCAGCCAGATGTTTAGACTGGATTTGGCATGTATGTTCACTATCTAGTCCTTTCCAAGGACGTGAGATAGGCAGATGTGGATGTTGTTGTCACAGGTTGTCAGCTATTCCAAGTAAAGCTGCCTTTTGCAACTGACTGGTGGTGATTTTGTCAATGTTGATAGTGTTCAAACAGGTATCTGAATGTTTTTGGGATTGCACTCAAGATTCCGGTCACTTTTGGCACTGTCTTTGCTTTCTTTTGCATCCGTCGCTCTAGTTCTATTTGCCGTTCTTTGCATTTTGTGATTTTTCTCCAGGTTTTTCCATTCTGCTCATCCGGGAGCAGCAATTTCCATGATCCATACTTTTTGTCTTCTTAATGACAACTGTTAATTCTGCATGACCAGTGGTGGGTTTCAATTTTTTTTAGAACCTCTTCTGTAGGTGTAGCCTGCTTTGTGGGAATGGCTTCCCGCAATGCGACTGGGTGGGAGTGACTTGCCAGCCATGTGACTGAGTGGGAGTGGCTTGCCAGCCGTGTGACCAAGTGGGAATGGCTTGACGGCCATGTGACTGGGTGGGCATGGCCAACTTGTAAAATGTGGTGAAACTCACTTAACAACGCTCTTGCTTAGCAACCAAAATGTTGGCTCAGAAACTCTGGCATTTGAAGCACGCAAGTCTTAAAGCTGTCAAGTTACAAGACCCTTGCACCCCTAACCCTTTAGAACCCCCCCCCCCAGGGGGTTAGAGGTGGGCGGGGCGATTGGTGAGCCAGCCAATCAGTGAGTGTGGGCGGGGAAAGTGTGGTGCAGACAGGCGGGGGGAGGGAGCTGGAACCGGTTCTAAATGGCACCGTAGATTTGTGGAACTTCTTCTATAGAAGAGGTTAGAACTGGCAGGAACCCACCCCTGGGCATTGCATGGCAGTGCTTATCTGTTTCATTAAAGTCCCAAAGCACTTTAGTTTCTTCATTTTCTCTTACTTTCATTTTTGGGGGGACCCCAACAGTCCTGGCTTGAAGGTAAATGGTATTTCCTGCGTTTATTCTAATCTAGCATTGTTACTATTTTGCATTGCCGCTGTTTGTCTACACTGTCTGTGTATAAACCCTGTTTGCGATTCAGTTTTTGAATGCAGATAGTCCTCATTATTCTCCGGGTGGTCCATTCCAGCATAAAAATGCAGATAATCAAACCACGATGAATAGCATGGCATTTGGGTAATGTGGGTGCTTCTTCCCACAAGCCCATTTTTCCACTTTCTAAATGCCATGCAGGCATGTCCGCATATGAGAATCAGACTGTTCAAACAATATTGCAATGTACAGTGCAAACCTCACTTATTTTCTGCATAAGACACACAATTACACACAGGACCCCCCCCCCCCCCAAAAAAAAGCACCCTGCCACACTGCCACGCTGCTTTGGTCACCACAATGAGCTCTTGTGGATACTGCAGATGGCAGGGTATCAAAATTTCCTCTTTTTCTTCTTACACAGCCACGGGAGACCTCATGGGGTTTCAAGCTTCCGCATTACAGGTCTATCACCACACAGTAATGAGAATGAGCAAATACAGTTACATTTTACAGATGACCTAACCAGTGGTGGGATTCAGGCAGTTCGCACCTATTCGGGAGAACCGGTTGGTAACTTTCTAAGCAGTTCGGAGAACTGGTTGTTGGAAGAAATCTCATTTTGTTTTTGTTTTTTCACTTTACAGGGCTAATCCTATAAGGAAGGTGGGAAGGAAACATTCTGGTGTTGTTTCTAGCCTAATCTTTATTGCCCTGCTTACAGAAACTGCCTTTCCAGTTAACCCTTATTACATTGTAACAGCTAAGGCGAAGCGCCCATTGACTTGAGTGACGTTGAGTTGGCCATGCCCACATGGTAACATGACCATCGAGCCCCACCTACCCTGCTGGTCATTAGGGCAGAGAACCGGTTGTTAAATTATTTGAAACCCACCACTGGACCTAGCCCTAATGTTTTAAAAAGGATACATTATACATATTCTTGTGCGTACACTAAAGCCTATCTCCCATTTTACATACTCTCAATGTAATGAAAACCAAAACTAAAACTGCAAATACCCCAAATGAGGGGTGAAGTGATCTGGTGTCTGCTACTGGTTTACTTCTGGTTTGCTTTGCTCTACTACCGCACAGCGCTAAAAAAAAGGAGGAATAAGAAGCCTTTTCTGAGTCTGCAAAGATAAGTAGAACAGTTGTGCCACACAATTTAGATTAGCTAGAAAGCAGAATTTCCTGCTTTCTAACGAATATAAATCGTGCGGTACAGCCGATTGTCACACAGCTGATCGTTGGAACTACCAGTTCGCCTGAACCGGGAGTAAAAAAATGCTACCAGTTTGGATGAACCGGTAGTTCTGACCATCAGCTGTGCCATGCAATTTCTAGCAAATATAAATCGTGCGGCACAGCCTGATTGTCACACGGCTGATCATTGGAACTACCGGTTCACACGAACCAGTAGCATTTTTTTTACTACCAGTTCAGGTGAACGGGTAGCATATTTTACTCCCGGTTCAGGCTAATTGGTGCAGAACTGGTAGCATTTCACCCCTGCCCAAAACCCTTAAGACATGTATCAAGGTCTGGTCTCTGATGATCAGTTATGCACTGGTTACTGATCAGTCTCCGGATACGCTTCAAGGTGCTAGTCGTAACTTATAAAGCCCTTCATGGTATTGGATCTGGGTACTTGAGAGATCGCCTGCTGCCAATTACCTCCCACAGACCCATTAGATCTCACAGGGTTGGCCTCCTCCGGGTGCCATCTACCAGCCAATGCCACCTGGCTATTACCCGGGGGAGGGCCTTCTCTGTGGCAGCTCCGGGCCTCTGGAATGAACTCCCCGCAGGGATTCAGACCCTCACCTCTCTCCAGGCCTTCCGAAAAGCCGTCAAAACCTGGCTTTGCCGGCAGGCCTGGGGTTGATGAGTTCCCCTCCCCTCTCGACATGTATAGTTGTGCGACTGTTGTCTACTTTTATTATTTGTATTTTGTCTTTTTATGTTCCCTTTTTTCCCCCTTGAATTGTTCGCCGCCCTGAGTCCTCCCGGAGAAGGGCGGCATACAAATAATACAATACAATACAATACAATACAATACAATACAATACAGTTGTAAATATATATAATTACTGCACAAAAAACAACAACAAGTCCATAGATAAAAAGGACCACCTGTTTTCCATTGTGTCATCTGCAAGCCACAGGGAAACCAACACATATAAAAGAATTTACATGCAAAAATGAATTTGGCAGTGCAAACGAAATGTCTGTATATCCATGGATGGCACACAATGGAAGAGAGAGATGGCCTCATAGGTTAAACAATAACACTCCATTTTGGAAGGGGAAAGAAAAAAACGCCACGCAACCATTTACTATTCACTTCACACAATAGTGAATGCATGCCAACTTGCCTGCTTGCCTGCCTGCCCACTTTCTAATTATGGTTTTAGAGACACTCTACTGAATCAACCATTTTCATATACTCCAGTACGCTTATTAATCCATCAGCCTCTAGAATTTACCTTCACGGGCAAATAAAAATAATAATCAGGGTGCTCAGTGACCATTTCACTGACAACTGTGCATTTTCTCAGAGGAGGAACGGAAATAAAGATTCCCAGTTTTACATGGATGTTGCTTAAAAAAAATATATGTCCCTTAGTGTCAGTCTTTTAAAAACCCTGGAATATAAAGCGATCAGATAAGACGCTTACCGATAGGAGCAGTTCCTAAAATATGTAGAATTTAGACCTTTTTGCTTAGGATATGTTAAAATGGTCAAAGACTTGCCGGCTGCAAATCTTGAGAACTGCAGGCCTAGTTCATCTGGAGGGCTTTAGATTAACGAACTTCTGCTAGACACAATATCGTAGGAATTGTGCTGCCATCACTGATGCCTCTTTTCAGTGGCAGTGCCTGGAACACTGATGCCCACAGGCGGGAAACCTAGCTTCGCAAATCTCCAGGTTTCCTGCTCTAGAGATCACATCAAGCATGTAGATTTCCGAAGAGGTTTCTATTACTAGGGGCACTCATGCCCTCTGAGGGAATTGTGTGTGTGTGTGTGTGTGTGAGAGAGAGAGAGAGAGAGAGAGAGAGAGAGAGAGAGAGAGAGGGAGGGAGGGAGGGAGGGAGGGAGGGAGAGAGGGAGAGAGGGAGAGAGGGAGAGAGAGAGAGATTAAACTTGACCTTGTATAACAATCTGCATCTGCTCAACAATTCCCCCCCCCCTTCATTTTAAGATCCGAGGTGGCGCAGTGGTTAAATGCAGCACTGCAGGCTACTTCAGCTGACTGCAGTTCTGCAGTTTGGCTGTTCAAATCTCACCGGCTCAGGGTTGACTCAGCCTTCCATCCTTCCGAGGTGGGTAAAATGAGGACCCGGATTGTTGTTGGGGGCAATATGCTGACTCTGTAAATCGCTTAGAGAGGGCTGAAAGCCCTATGAAGCGGTATATAAGTCTAACTGCTATTGCTATTACTGCAGGCCACTTCAGCTGACTGCTATCTGCAGTTCGGCTGTTCAAATCTCACCGGCTCAGGGTTGACTCAGCTTTCCATCCTTCCGAGGTGGGTAAAATGAGGACCCGGATTGTTGGGGGGCAATATGCTGACTCTGTAAACCGCTTAGAGAGGGCTGAAAGCCCTATGAAGCGGTATATAAGTCTAACTGCTATTGTTATTGCTATTGCTATTAACTCAAGAGAGTAAAATAGTAACTTATGACATTTGAACAAAAACAACAAAAGACAAAACAATCCCCAGTATCTTTATAATGATACAGCCACCTCTCCTGTTATCATCTATAAAGGCCCTGATGAATAAAATACAGTTTAGTATTGTGAGAGTCCTGAACTGTAAGAAGACTAGGAATTAACAAACCTTTGGGCCTGAAGGAAAAGCAGGAAGAGGGGAGGGAGGGAGGGAAGGATGGGAGAACAATGCGTGGATTAACTGGCTTTGTTGTTCTAACGTTTTTTTCTCATGATGTAATGCTTCATTTGAAATTGCGCTATATTGACCTTTATGTTTACATACCAAAGGGAACGGTTACGCAATGCAACACCATTTTAAACTAGGAAAGAATGAATCCCACACCCCAAAGAGGAGCAGCATTGACCAAACAACAGCTACCTAACGGGTCATAGCAAAAAGCATAAAACTGCATAGCAAATCTGTCTCGAAAATATCTGCTTTCAACCTCTACCTGTCCTGGGGGCATGTGGAGTGGGGGGAGATGGGGAGTAATGAGCATTTAAGAATTAAGCAATTCTTCCTTCTGGACCGTCTGGAGACTCAAGTGGATTTTGCCATTAGGACTTTTAGAAAGCAAGGTTCCAAATTACACAGGGCCTTCCATTGTTCTTAATTTGATTCTGAACAGAAACTGTCTTCACCCAAAACAGAAGAAGGGGATAGGAATGGGCACAGGATTTAAGTGGATTCCTTCCTGCTGTTGCCTCAGACGTGATCAGGCTTAATCTACAACACTTCTGTCCGACACGAAGTTGCAGGGCCTCCAATCCACAAGGATTTAATCCTGGTCTTTGCTCTGTTGATCCTAAAGATCTTGTGAATTCCAAGTGAATTAACAAAAGAATCAGAGGGTTTTATTCTTGTGTCTCCGAAAACCTTCATGCAGTAAAACCATTTTGTTGGATTGCATTTTGAGATATATGTTTTATTTTTTTTAAAAAAAAACCTTTCTTGTTTACTTGTAGAAGTAAACTTTTGTAATTTCAGATATCAAACCTGTGATTCATTTTAGATTGCAAAGATCTTGCTTTGCTGCCAAGGTTATTTGAATTTAATGGGGGCCCAAGAGTTCTGATGTTTCCTGAAGCTTTATGAGAAACATTCATCTGCAGCAATCCCCATTAGACCCCTCGGACTACAGTTTCCAAATGCTACCCTACCCTGGTTTTGCTGCATGAAGATGTTCAGACTTGAGATTCAACATATCAAATTGAGAAAGGCTGATCTAAAAGAAATGCCTGCATCTGTAGCTAAACCTCCTACATATTGACAATGAAAGAACACCAAAGGTGTCATCAAAACAATGAATCCAGTAAGGATGGTCAAATCGGTTTATGGTCTCTTCCTCCTGTCCTCTTGATCATATGTCCTCATCAAAGAGGTGAGGCGGCACAGTGGTTAGAGTGCAGTGCTGCAGGCTACTTCAGCTGACTGCCAGCTGCAGTTCGGCAGTTCAAATCTCACCGGCTCAAGGTTGACTCAGCCTTCCATCCTTCCGAGGTGGGTAAAGCACTAGGAAGCAGTATATAAGTCTAAGTCAGTGTTTCTCAACCTTGGGAACTTGAAGATGTCCGGATTTTCAAGTTGCCAAGGTTGAGAAACACTGGTCTAAGTGTTATTGCTATCACGATGACCTCATCTTATCCCAAGGCCATAGCAAAGGCAGAGCTGGTTATTCTACCAGTTGTAACTTTAAACTCATCTTTTCTTTCTTCTTCCGACATAATTTGTGACATGGATGGTATCTAGCGTGCTTCTTTGTCAAATGGTTAATGACACAGGCAGCAACTGAGATCTGCTCATCTTCTACTGAACACTTTTGATTCAGGCAAATCTATACAACCGGTTCCAACTCCCTCTGCCTGCCCGTCTGCATATCATCAAGATGAAGAGCAAGAGGAGGAATTCTGGGAATTGAAGTCCACAAGTCTTAAAAGCTGTCAAGTTTGAACACCCTGGGGTTTTCCCCCTAAAGGGTGAGGGGTTCAAGGGTCTTGTAACTTGACAGCTTTAAGACTTGCATGCTTCAAATGCCAGAGTTCCTGAGCCAACATTTTAGTTGCTAACCAAGAGCATTGTTAAGTGAGTTTCACCACATTTTACAAGCTGGCCATGCCCACCCAGTTACATGACTGCCAAGCCACTCCCACTTGGTCACATGGCTGGCAAGCCACTCCCACCTGGTCACATGGCTGGCAAGCCACTCCCACAAAGCAGGCCACACCTACAGAAGAGGTTCTAAAAAGTTTTGAAACTCATCACTGAACTCACCTCTGCTGTATTTGTATTACTTTTGTTCGGTTGAAGGGACACCATGTCCTTTGCCATCTTGCCTATTCTGAGGGCTGTTTCTTTCTTTGTTTAATTCCTACATCAATTATTTCTTGAAGCTGGTGGCCATGGCTGCTCATTTCAGGAGCTGCATTCTTTTACAGCACTAGTTCAAGATTAGGTTGGCTGTTAATAATCACCTCTCTCTGCTTTCCCCTTATGTCCTTTCCCTGCACCTGTCACTTGTTAGAGGGGAAACTTGATAAGTGGCTAAGCCAGCCATTCTAGGCAGCTGCTACCTATGCTCACCCCAGGATGTATGAGGTTGAGCAATTGATGGCTGCTTTTCCATTGGCAGGTGATACGGAGTGGAAGAGAATCTACAAGTCTCTGTCACGAACTTGATCCACATGAAAACAGCACAATTGGCAGGCTTTGTTAGGGTGGCCGAATAGGGGAGAGGCCATGGAAGCAGAACAAAGAATGCCACTGGACATCTGGAAGAGCCATAACTTCTGGCCCGCGTCATTTTTCAAATACATTCAGCTGTTCTGCCTTTGGTCCAATCTGCAATTTAATATTTAAATGCAAGCACAGTTCAAATGCCTTGCCCAAAGCATTTTGAGATTTCCTCCACTCCCTCCCACACCACCACCCCAAAGGGCTTTAGGAAAATGCAAGCCAACTTTTGGAGAAGAGCATTGACGTTGTTGCTTCACGCAGGCCTCTGGATGTGGAATTCCTAGCCTGTTTGGTGGGCGGAGGATTATTATGCCTTTCTTCAAGGCCACTGGATGAAACAGGGACAGACAGAATTATTTCCAGGAAGTATCTGGGTCGCAGAGACCCATTTGGTCCTTCCTATTGTTGGAAAACTTTGTTTTTCTTAGGTATTTCAACTGATTTGTCCTGGACACTGTTGCTGTCTTCTTTAGCACTCAATTTTCTATTTCCTACCCTCCTTTCATGAGTTGGCATGGAGGAGATGTCATCTCATAATTATCATAATTTCGGGTAAACAAAGAATGTGTGTGTCTGCTTTCTCATTGACAGGCCAGTAAATATCAAATTGGGCTGAGCCAAATGCAGATGGTTTATTTTGCTAATGCTTTCATCGAGTCTGACTTCAAAAGTTGTTTTTTTTTCTCTTTCTTAAACAAGTGAGATAAAAATAGCCAAAGACAGAACACTTGTTATAATCGTAGTTATTAGAAGTAGCTATTTAATCGGTTGTTCAGTTTGATTGACTGTAGATTGATATGACACTTAGCGTGTCTCAGATAGTAAACTCCCCTGGTAGTTTAAAATCAGGCCTAAATGATGAAAGTAGCCTTAAAACAGTCTGTATAGGACTAGCAGAGGGAGAAAGAAAAACAATAGTTATGAAGGACTCTAAAAAAAAATCAACAGCCCTGAAGCACTTAAGTCAAGAGTTTTGAAAACCTGCTTTAAAAAATCTAAATGTGGAAGGTTTTGGGTAGCCCCATTTGCAAATGTCGAGAGATTATTGCTGAAATTAAGAAATTAATCACCTGAGGTAAAAAAAATAGAACAAAACAGCTACCTCAATTTGCTGCCCCCATTCAATAGTGGCGAATGAGAACGATCATTTTGATTTCTTT
The DNA here is from genome assembly GCF_009769535.1 of Thamnophis elegans. NCBI lineage: Eukaryota > Metazoa > Chordata > Lepidosauria > Squamata > Natricidae > Thamnophis > Thamnophis elegans. The sequence goes on along the minus strand of NC_045543.1, from coordinate 7,015,135 downwards.
TGGAAAAATCAATTCATCCAACTGGAGAGAGACTTGGGATGAATCAGCAAAAGGGTAGATTTGGGCAGGGGTGAAATTCAATGTTTTTTTAATACCAGTTCTGTGGGCGTGGCTTGTTGGGCATGGCAGGGGAAGGAGTCGAGGTGGCGCAGTGGTTAAATGCAGCACTGCAGGCTACTTCAGCTGACTGCAGTTCTGCAGTTCGGCTGTTCAAATCTCACCGGCTCAGGGTTGACTCAGCCTTCCATCCTTCCGAGGTGGGTGAAATGAGGACCCGGATTGTTGTTGGGGGCAATATGCTGACTCTGTAAACCGCTTAGAGAGGGCTGAAAGCCCTATGAAGCAGTATATAAGTCTAACTGCTATTGCTATAACTGCTATTGCTATTACTACAAATTCTCCATTCCCTCCCCACTCCTGGGAGAAGGATATTGCAAAATCTCCATTCTCACCACACTCATGGGGCCAGCCAGAGGTGGAATTTGCCGGTTCTCTGAATCAAAATTTATACTACCGGTTCTCCAGAACCTGCTGAATTTCATCCCTGGATTTGGGTCTTTGTAGTTGAAGCATTTAAATGTCACTACCTGAGACAATGGCAGGAGTTCTGGTCACTTCTTTTATTATACTCCAAACAAGACATTTACTTACTTATTTTGGGGGGCTTATAAGTACTCTCCCCAGAAACAACTCCAAACAGCAAACATTCCCCAATCCGGGAAGCGAAATTGAAAGCAAAGCAAATCCAGGGATGTGCTTCAAAAATTTCAGCAATGGGTTCTCTGCCCGGTTGCTGGATGGGCATGGCCATGATGGGTGTGGCATAGTCACCCTCCTGCGCCATGGTCGGGGAGGTTTCGTCCTCTCCAGGCTCCAGAGGCTTTCCTCGAGCCTCTGGTAAGGCAAAAACTGGTTCCCCCAGGCTCCAGATGCTCTCCGGAGGGAGGCCTGTTTCTGGACTTGTGGACCCTCCAGTAGGCCCATTTCCCCCCCTCCCTGAGCCTCTATGCGGGCCCTGCACTTACCTGGCATGATGAATGGGCCGCGTGGAGACTCCTAGAAGGGTAAGGTTGGGTGGGTGGTGTTGAATATGAATATGCAAATATGAATATGCAAATAACTGGGGGGAAGGAGTGTTATATATGCAAATGTTCCCTGAAAGGCCATGGGGGGAAGGAGTGTTATATATGCAAATGTTCCCTGAAAGGCCAGCAACAGCCTATGCTGCACCCTGATTGGCTGGATCGCAGCATGGCCTGTTGCTAGCCGGTTACCAGCTCTCTGATTGGCTGGTCATTTGACAGTTGCTTTGGGTTCGAGTATAAATACCCTGACAGTTGAAGGGAAAGTTTGAATCGCTGTCATCTTGTACCTAATAAAGATCTTGCTCTCTGTTCCATGGCTCCTGCGTCTTCCCTCACGATTTAATAGGTGGGGTGGGCATGGTAAGCCAGGGGTGGCATTTGGGGGTTTGCCGAACTGGGCAGAATCCTACCTAGAGGATTGCCCAAACCTGTGCAAATCCCCAGCAGCCCATCTGTGAGCAAACGGGTGCTGCAAAACTCTCCGAATCCCCAAACAATAATCATTAAGCTATTCACGTCATGCCCAAAAGTCCTTTGGCAAAGCTGATTCTTCTGGGCCTCAGAGCAATAATATGGAATAGGACCACCTTTCTTCCAAGGAGGGTGGCTGTTTTTCTGGTATTGACATTCCTTTGGGTTAAAAACACAGAGCAAGCCTTCCTTCTTAGCTCCTACCAAAGAGACAACTTCTTCCCGGAGGAAACGGTTCTACGGACATCCGAAATCACCATGTATGAGATAAATCTGCATTTGCATACATATTGAACTGAAGAAATGGCAACTGTTGAAATTAAAATAGGTAATGGGTTAAATGCAACAGAATATACCTTATGCTGGCATAGGAAATATGATAATTGCGACAGTTTTCTTAAGATCTGCCAATAAAAAGATCTGGGGCTTCTAAAAGATTCCTCCTGGTTATTTTAAAAAGGGTTGGCTTAAATGAATAGTTAGTTTGTAAGTCTGTAATTTTAATTTTATTTATAGGCCACCCAATCCCGAAGGACTCCGGGCGGCTTACAGAAGGGAAGAGAAAGAAAATAAAAGAAAGTAAAAATAAAATAAGACAAGTTAAAACGACACAAATACATTCATTTCAGTCGGGGCTGGACCTCAACAATGAGGTCAACAGCCCCAGGCCTGCCGGAAAAGCCAGGTCTTGACAGCTTTTCTGAAGGCCATGAGAGTGGGCGAGGTCTGGATTTCTGGGGGTAGTTCGTTCCAAAGGGTCGGGGCAGCCACAGAGAAGGCTCTCCTCCAGGGAGCCGCCAGCCGACATTGTCTGGCTGACGGCATCTGAAGGAGGCCAACCCTGTGGGATCTTACCGGCCGCTGGGAGGAATGTGGCAGTAGGCGGTCTCGCGGGTATGCTGGTCCTAAGCCATGTAGGGCTTTAAAGGTAATAACCAACACCTTGAATTGCGTCCAGAGACCAATGGGTAGCCAGTGCAGCTCGCGGAGGATAGCTGTAACATGGGTGTGCCTAGGTACACCCAATATCCCTCGCGCAGCTGCATTCTGGACTAGTTGCAGTCTCTGAACGCTTTTCAAGGGTAGCCCCATGTAGAGTGCATTGCAGTAATCCAGCCTTGAGGTGACTAGGGCATGAGTGACAGTTTGGAGTGATAAGTTCTCACTTATCACTCTAAAATTTGCATACAAAGAAAGCATCCGCTAAGGTTTCTCTATGCCCATCCGTCCATGGACAGAACTGCCCATTTTAATGGAAAATAATCAGAAAATGTCCATGTAGTAAAACAGAAATCAAACAATTGAATTTAGCCTCCGCAAATCTATCTGCTTTCTGGAAATAATGAAAATATCCAAACTGATTAAGTGAGCTGGGTTAAAATTAAAGAGCAACCATGCTACAAAGCAAATTTACAGTCAGTAACTTTACTATCGGTGTGCATCCGTGGTGGGATTCAAATTTTTTTACTACCGGTTCTGTGGGCGTGGCTTTGTGGGCGTGGCTTTGTGGGCATGGCAGGGAAAGGATACTGCAAAATCCCCATTCCCTCCCCACCTCACCGATCTGCTTTGCAGCTCCGTTGTCGGGCAATAAAAGAAGATCGACTGAGAGGCAGTAGGGGCGGGGCCAGCCTATTTGCGGTTCTCCAAGCTACTCAATTTCAGCTACAATATTTCAGCTACCGGTTCTCCAGAACCTGTCAGATCTGGCTGAATACCACCTCTGGTGTGGGAATCACTAGGAAAGAGATGAGTGAGACTTTGAGAATCATACAGACCTATTTTCTTATTGAATGTAGTTTGCAAAAACAATGTAGTTTTATGGCAATTCTTGTAAAGCACACACATACAAACATATACCAGAATTATACATTCTAATAATTATTAGAATTATTATTCTAATTATTCTAATAAATCTAGATTTGCTCCAAAGAGATAAGTGAGAAATAATATTAGACATATTCTGAGTAGTATGAATGAAATGAAGCAAAAATAAAAAGCTCGGTCTTCCTTTTAAATACAGAAAAAGCTTTCGACAGCTTGCAGTGGTCTTTCATGTTGTGTTGGAGTAAGAGAAAGGTAAGTGGTAATTTATCATAACACTGCCAATATTGCTAATACAAGCCAAGATTGTCTCCTTTCCCTTCTTTATTTTGATTGGCTCCAGCGCTTTTGGCACTGGAAATACATTGAAAGAAGACGAGTTAAATTAGAAATGTCAGAACATAAAACTGAAGCTACTGTATAGGCTGATGATGTTGTACTCATTATTACTCAGTCTAACACTCCTTGGTGTTGCTAATGGAATGTATATGGCTTTATGTTATGCTAATGGATAAAGGGGAAAAAAAAGCTGTAATGAGCTTAATGGTGATGTCAAAGCAAAAGGAAAAAGGAACATTTTTCCCAGGGTTGAATTCAAACAAGTCAGTCAGCCACTGAAACTATTTTTTTAGACATTCGTGATCCCATGCCAATCAAAGCAAAAGACAGGAAAAACGACTTTGTAATGTTTACAGCCTGTAACTCAAAGTGTACCTGCATCTAACTCTTAACCAATAAGAATGAAGTCTTTCATGAAGTACAAGTTGTTTTGTACTTATATAAAAAGTACATTCAACTGAAAAAATAAAGAGATTAGGATCTGATCATGGGGGAGGGGGAATGATACCTCAATTAGGAATCTGAAAAATACTGGAACCATGATGACTATATATATGACTATATATATATATATATATATATATATATATATATATATATATATATATATATATATATATATATATATATATATAATCTGTGTGTGTGTGTGTGTGTGTGTGTGTGTGTGTGTGTATATATATATATATATATACACACACACACACACACACACACACACACACAGATTATACATATATATATATATATATATATATATATATAATATATATATATATATATATGTTATATTTGTGCTGATAAATAAATAAGGGAGATCTATTTCAAGCTATTTAGCTCTCATCAGCTAGCCATACCCTTGCTGGGAATCTGATGAGAACTAAATAGCTTGAAATAGATCTATACTAGTCTCCCTTTATTTATTTATCAGCACAAATATAACAAAAAGGCAACAGTAAAAAATATTGGGTTTCTGTCTGGATGGTCTCTTGTGACGAGCCGAAGGACAGAAGAACGGAAGTAGTGATCTTCCTCCCATATTTGGGCATACCATATATCTCATTAAGTTTTAGCCCTGAACAAAAGAATGTTGCAGAATGAAAGAATCAATGGCTGCAAAGCATGGTTGATACAAGGCTACTAATAATTTTTTTTTGAATATTATGTGTGATAAGGACTTAATGCAACTTTTTATCTGCAAAACAGCTTTATCAACAAAAATTGCTGTTAAAACTCCATATGAGAATAGAATGAGATCAAATCTGAGAGGCAGGGACTAACGTCACAATGGTACGACGTGCGATCTCGGAGTTCCGAAATCGCAGTTGGTTTTTTTGCCGCTGGACGGTCCTTTTGGACCTAAACCATCCCGAAGAGATGGTGACAGGGAAGAGTACATCTTGTTGATCTCAGGGACATCACAAAGTCCCTGATTGAGCCAAGAGAATCGCTTTTTGCCGGTGACAGAAGCGCAGCCAAAAGCTGTTGAAGTTGGGACAGCTCTGCAACAGGAGGAAAGCGGAAAGAGAAAGTGTGTCCATCTGGTGAGGAAATTTTATTGTTATAAAAGAGACTGCCCCTCCCCCCCCAAAATCAAAACTAAATTAAACTTGCGAAGAAAAGAAAATAAGCAGCGAAATTAAACTATATGGGATAGTGTGTTATCCTTTTTTTTTCATTTTATTTTATGGATGGAAGTTTTGCAAATATTTCCTACTTTTTAAAATGAAAGTATTGGTTTTTCTTCTTCTATTTCTTTTTTTACCTATGGATTAAATCTTTTTCTTCATTTTTATAATATTGGGTTTTTTCTTTTTATTGTGTGCCATTTAAGAATTTTGTTTCTTTTAAGCCTGGAATATAAAAAAGATATAAAACAAATATAAAGAGGGTAGTAATATCAGAGGGAAAAGAAGTTACACTGCCACTTGGAGGTTGAGTCCTGGAAATATTGCTTTCTCTTTTTTCTCTTTGATCAATTTGACTTTGCACTTCAAAGGCTTCAGCTTGTTTACAGAAGAGATAAGGAGAAGAGCATGAATTGTTTATACAGGCGCTCTTTGGATGCTTCTTTGGCAGCTGGAGATAAGTGAACACAAAACCTTGTTTTGAAAGTAGAGTGGCAGTGTTTACTAGTTGGAAGAATGGCACAACACCAAAAAGAAACCATAACATTACAACAGATTATGTTTGAAATTCAAAAATTATTAGAAACAACAGAGATAATTGAGAAGAGATTGGAAAATATAGATTGTAATGCAGTGAAATTCGAAGGAAGAGTTGAAGATATCCAGCAAATGGAAAAAGTGGAGGTTAGAGTCCTAAAAACCCAAGGGAAAAATGAACAAAGAGCTAAGATAATTGTGGATACTTACAGTGAACTTACAGTGAACTGAGTGTGGTTGGAGATGGAAACATGGAAAGGGAAGATAGATGGGAAGGAGCTTTACCCCAGATTTCAAGGTATAGAAGAAGAAAAAAGAGAATTGATGGATTCAAGGAAAGAAACTTTCACAAAAGCACTACTGATAACCAAAGATAAGTTGATTAAAGAAGCTGATGGAGGGTCTCGAGATTTTACAAGATATGTAAAAAGCAACAAGTTGTGAAGAGAAGTCCACATAAATTTGATTAAAGAAATAACCAGAGGACTAATTCCACAAATGGCAAAGACTGCACTATTACTGGAAAGACACAGGTTGAGATATGAAAACTAATAACAAAATATTAGTCAAATTTAGTTAAAATTAGAGCATTATGTTAAAAATGAAGTGATAATGGATACAGTTAGATAAATAATTGATAATGATAACAATGTACACATATATATTGGTTTGATAAGAGGAAATTTGGTATCCATTCTAAATGGTGATCATGAAAGGAAGTTTCATGAAAGGAAGTTTCATCTGACCTGGATATTCTGTTTAAAAGTTTGTCAATTTTAGCCAAAGAGAGGCTTGTCCATGATCTCTCCTTTGGACTGCATAAAAAAAAAAAAAACAAGATTTTAAATCAATAAAGGTGACAAAACCACAGTTGCCAACAGACTCTGTGATTACGATTAGACAACAGCCAACCTCTTCTTAATTCCTATTGGGTTTATCACTCCAGACTTTCAATCTAAGAATTAAAATGTTGGCCCAAAGTTTACTAGTGACAGCTAACAGAATGATAGGTCTGTCATTAGAGGAATCCTTCCTTTCATCCTTTAAAAAGCATTGTTGTTACAACAGCTTAAAACTAAGTTATCCAGTCTAACTCAGCAAACAGAGTTATCTACCAAGAAAATTAACATTCAGGAAATGGGTTTCTTCTCCATTCTTTTTGTTCCTCTTTATTTGATCAGAGTAGTAGAATCAACAGCAGGTCTAGTTTTATTTTCCAAGCCCAGCTCCAGTTTTAGGCACTGTTGACTCTACCCATATTAATTATGGTGATGCTCACGGGAAGCATAATTAAGTTGATGAAACTAACTTGGAACTTTGTTCATTATTAGAATGAGCTTTCCCTATGCTCAGTCTATATCACCTTTCCAGGAACATCACAAGCAGTGGCACCAGATTTGTTATAATTAAAATAACAATGCCAGTAGGTTAATACTTGCAGACCCAACCTAGAGCCTTGCTTGCTGTTATTCCTGGACCTGCTAATCCTCACTGCTGATTATCTTGAACCACACTTTTAATAGTCTATTCTTCTTGGGAAGAATAGTGTGTCTGGGAAGTGCTATCACCTTCCTCTCCTGCCCTTATAATTAAAAATACTGAGACACGCTGGAGATTGGAACCAGGCAGCAACACATCTATGTAATTCTGCTGCAGTTTTCATTATAAGAAAAGAACCTGGTTGTCGGAGAGTCTTCACAATGCAGATGGAGATGAGGGGAGAGAAGAGAATGAACGTCATATTTTAAAAATAGAAGAGTAATCAAAATAAGTTGGACCACTTTCAACATTGGATAGTCTCTCCCAGTTGACCATTAACTTCTTTCCTCCTTGTCTTCTTAAATGACAGGGATGTCTTTGGTTGGAGGGGGGCGGTGGTCTTTAAATCAGACCAACATTCAAGGATGAATGTTGAAATGTAATGAAAGAGTCATAATTTCTGATTTGAGGGGGAATGGAAAATAAATAACACAATCATAAAGCTCAGCGGCAGACTCACTTGCTAGAAATCTCCTCCGAATGTTGTCCATATAAATATTCCTTCGCTTTTCCTCTTGGATAAAACATAGAAGCTCTTCTTGGGAAATCATAAATAGCAATAGCAATAGCAGTTAGACTTATATACCACTTCATGGGGCTTTCAGCCCTCTCTAAGCGGTTTACAGAGTCAGCATATCGCCCCCAACAACAATCCGGGTCCTCATTTCACCCACCTCGGAAGGATGGAAGGCTGAGTCAACCTTGAGCCAGTGAGATTAGAACCGCTGAACTGCAGATAACAGTCAGCTGTAGTGGCCTTCAGTACTGCACCCTAACCACTGCGCCACCTCGGCTCATAGTAGTGTTCTGATCTAGGCTTCCTGATATACCAAAAAGCACACAACTAGGTCCAAAAACCCTCTTTTTATTTCAAAGGCTGTGAATTATATTCATGCACAGTCAATTATGAGTCCCAAATAGTTGGAAAGAGTTCTACAGTAGGCTGCCAAAGTCCTTCGGGATAAGGCTGATAAGCACCCACCTTTGAAAGCGCTGCCAAAGACTTAATTAGCAATTAGCTTGGCAAGGCCACAGAGAGCAAAGAGTCCAAATGGAATTTCAGAAGGCAAACTGACCAGCATGAACCAAGTTGCTTCCTGCAAAGGCTCATGTGCCCATGCGCCTCCTTTATGTCCTATGGAAGGGGCCAATCAACTCCAAACCTTGCTCCCGAGTCATCCCTTCTGTTTTAACTGTTCTTGCCTTCTGTCAGCTCTGCGCATGCACGCACTGGGAAAAGGGAGAGTCTGTTCCTCTGCCTCACTGCTGTCTGACTCTGGAGGTTTTGGAAGCAGCACATAACTCCCCAATGGCCCTGCCCCCCCCTCTGCCTCCGACGCAGAGCCCTTGTCTGAGGCTTCTCCAGACTCCAGGACTGGCCCATGTTCCTCCCCAACCTCCTTGCTGTCTGACTCTGCTGCCAACTCTGCAGGCCACCGGTGGACCACAACAAGTAGCTCTTCAAAATGGGTGTCTTTATTTGAGTGTATTTGCGTTTGACTAACTCCGTGGACTAAGTCAAATGTTCTGTTTACTATAGATTAAATCTCCAGAAAAAATTGAAGGAAGGAATATGTTTCTTCTAAGCAATGGAGACATCCAAAGCGGCCTGGCACATATTTTGTATTAAAAGGTTGTCTTTATTTATTTAGTGTATGACGCTAGCACATTAACCAGGCGACCACAGTATTAATATAGAGTAGTTGTACTAGACAGTTTGGTTCATGCTTGCTTGCTACCAGAAATGGTCCACAGGACGTGAACTAGCTCCACAATCACAAATGGTTAATGCTATTCTGCAGCAGCATCTGGGGATTTTCTCGCCACCAATGTTGCATCATGTTCAGGCATCACATTCAGGCAGGTCTGATACCGGTTGGGTTCATACTTCTGCATTATTTTTCCCACTCAAGTGATATCTAATTATTTACTTGCATGTACCATGCTTGTGAACTGCTAGGTTGGCAAAAGTCGAGGCAAGTGACAGGAGCTCACCCCATCACGCGATGCTAGGACTCAAACTAAAAAGTCTTGCACAGACTTTCTCCGGCATCTTTTAAACCACTGTGCCTCTTAAAAGGCTGGACTGGTAGGTGGAAATAAAATTGGAAGAGAGGAGGAAAAGTTGCAATCTAAACAATGATCTGGTGAATGAAATCTCAGTGCAAAGTAGGCATGGGAATGAAGAAAGTACCTCAGAAGGGACTTGGACCTCAGTTTTCAAGAAAATAAAAGCAAGGGGGAGGAAAATCCTTCAAGACTTGTAAAATTGTGTTACTTTAACTCTACAGGTAGTGTTAGTAGTCACAATTAGTGTTTCTTGTCTGGCCTACTGCATAGGGCTAATGAAGGCTGATATTGAGATAATTTCTGATTAAATTACCTTAGTTAATCATTTAGAACAATCTCCAACTTGAGGGGCCCGTATAATTTCTGGCCTCTGAAAATTGGCAGCACAGTTTCCTGATATTTGTAGGCAAGGTACCTATCAACACTGTAATATAAGTCCTAACATTTACTTTATTGTGGTAAAAAACAAAACTATTTCCCTCGAAAACCAAGGTTGGGAAGAATATATCCATAGTATGTGTGATGTAGTCCTACACACTGAGGGCTGTAAAATTCAGCCTCTGACTACTGAATAAATCAGTATTTCCTAATTTAGAAAAAAACATCTCAGGAAAAAAAATTGCTGCACTTATCATGAGTGGCCTAGAGAAGCCAATGAATTTACTTTGATACTATTCAGGGGTGGGTTCCTGCCAATTCTAACCTCTTCTATAGAAGAGGTTCCACAAATCTACCATGCCATTTAGAACCGGTTCCAGCTCCCCCACCCCCGCCAATCCGCACATCATCAAGATGAAGAATGAGAGGAGGAATTCTGGGAGTTGAAGTCCACAAGTCTTAAAGCTGTCAAGTTTGAACATCCCTGGGGTTTTTTACCTAAAGGGTTAGGGGTGCAAGAGTATTGTAACTTGGCAGCTTTAAGATTTGCACATTTCAATGCCAGAGTTCCTGATCCAACATGACTGGAGGAGGAATTCTGGGAGTTGAAGTCCACAAGTCTTAAAGTTGTCAAGTTTGA